>NC_081407.1:782816250-783123250 GCF_030272615.1 Cryptomeria japonica
ATTTAATTTGTTCAACTAGGGAACCTATATAGTTATTTGATACATTCGATTAAATATGGATGTTAAGTTATATTTTAAAATTGGGGAAAATTTATAATTGAAAATTATTAATTATTTTTATGAATTTTTAGCCTTTGAGGACATTGTTGGCCAAATTAATTATATAGTCAATTTTAAAGGCTTAGGGGAAATTAAAATTGACTATAGCATAAAATTGGATTTATTTGGCAAATGACATTGTGGAATTTGAACCCTTATCAGTTAGATTTAAATAATGAATTTGTGTGCATTCAATTAATTAATTTTAAATTTAAGATAACATTATCATTGTTTGGTCGAGAATGATTTAAATGCATTTGAGATATCTAATTATCCCTCGATTTTAATTAGCGGCAACTTAATTAAGATTATTAAATTAACTAACTAAATTTCGACAACCCTCTTGGGATTAATTAATCTCCATGAATTATTGTCGTTTATTTGAGTTGGTTAACTAAACCAACCTTAGAAAACAATTATATTTACATCCTAGTCAAGACAAGACTTATTTGATTCCACTTTAAATATAGATTATTTTGAGAGTTTAAGTGTTTCAAAAAAAAAATTGTTTCATTTTTAGCACAAAAGCTTGGGCACCACAGTTAGACCTTACCTGGTTAAGGGATTTCATTTCTACTATAATTGTTAGAAAACAACAAGTTTTGTTGATCTGTCTGAGTAGCACTACATTTGCTTGATCAGATCCTTCTAAGCTTCAATCTGCCTTCACTCAAAGTGCAATTCCATTCATTGGTTAGGCAACTACACACTCAATAGGTTTTCATCAATCTTGCCAACAAACTTGACAAACAACTTCATTGACCTTAAATACAAATGAATTAGGTCGGTAACATAGAAAAATCCTAATTCTCATCATCGAGATTAAAAACATGTCTATACAATCTTGACCATTAGAAATCATGACAATCTCTTCACATTCTTCAAGAAAATTCCAACTGCTCCATGGTCACTGCTTCATCGGACTTTGTGACTCATCACGCATTGTGAATTAGATGCAATCCACTTTGCTCCTTCCCTAGACAAAAACAAACGTGCCAAAATAATTTGAACATATCCTCATACAATGATCACATGTCCCTCCATTATTATGGCTTATCAGATAATAAACCATCAAACTTGATCGGTTAGGGGTTAACAGCTGATAGGGTTTACCGGTTACATTACATAGAAAGGTTTAACCCTTTACATCGGTTCAACTCACAAACTTTACATACCGGTTTACATCATCTTCCACAAATCTCTTTTTACCAGTTACTAGCCAATATCAAAAACAACAATATCAACAATAACATGAATACCATTACCGGTTCAATTGACATCAATAGCAACATATCATTAATGCAATCTCTATGTACAATGCCAACATTCACACCATTATCAATTCATTTAGTATTCAATCTCTTTCCTCGAAGATTGGATCTAGTGAATTCACCCCCCTCTTTGTAATGTAATGTGGATAAAGGGTTCGAAGGGAAATCCATAGTGAAACTTCCTTCTCTCCTTGGAGGGAAGGAAATATTTCCTCTTGATCTCCTCCATCATTCTATTTACCCCATTACAGGTGATAAGTGTTAGGAAAATTGGTTAACAACTGAGAGGGGGGTGAATCAATTGTTAACCAGTTTATATGAATTAAATCACTTAAAACCTTATACTAGAATAACTAATAAAGTATTATAACATAATTGAAAACTAGAGAATCAATACCATGCAACCATAACACATAACACCATGATTTGTACATGGAAAACCCGGTAAAGGGAAAAACCATGGTGGGAAACCCTACCCATAGTTAGATGAAACTTTTGCAGAAAGTATATGATTACAATAGGGGCCTGCACATGAAGGAAGGCATACTTCCTAGAGAACACTTCTTATCACAATGGAGTCTCACGGACTACAGAAGAGGCAAATCACCTCAAAGTATTTGGACAACAATCCAGAAAGAAGAACTGTCTATGATAGCATCACCCATGCCAGATTATAGTTCTGGTTAAGCTTAATACTGGAGGTCTAAATCCTCTTACATAAACCCAACTTGATCACCTATGATCGACCAAATCCTCTGCAAAAATAATTATTACATTATTCTCTCCTTTCTTATATGATCTACAATGAGATCTTACAAATATTTATATAAGTCCTGGACCTAAACAATTAGGTCAACCACCCAAATAATAATTAAATAGATCCATTACATAATCCTGAAATAAAATCATAAAACATGTCATCCTAAGGCCAAAAAATAATCATCCAATCAATAAAAGATTCTGGAAGCGTATAAGAAAGATACACCAACATGTTTCATGAAACTGATCCATAACCTAGATAGCACCAGACCTAAATTAGATCCACACATGCCAAAGAAATGAAACCAATCAGTCGAGGCATGAACACAATCACAATCAGTATCGTGAATCTATTCTAGAAGCTGCACCAACACCATGTATGCATTACATCAAATATCTTCAATAAAGCTTTGTCGGTGACACCCTTACTAGACCTACAAAGCAGGCTTACTAGAACATAAGATAGCATCCAATGACCAAGTTAATACCAACTGACTGAAGCATTCTTCAAAAACATATGAACCATCCATACAAACTTATTCCATCATTCAAATCAAACCGGTGACAATCAACTAATTATCTTTCCAATCCAATCCTTCTACCGGAAGCCGGTAACCAACCATAACAACTAGTGTTGACATCAATGACAAAATATCAATGCAACACATAATCAATTCCATCATATTGCCAACGATATCTCCCTTTGGCATTGATGGCAACACTAGATGTAAAAACATCCAACTGCCAAACAAGTCTCCCCCTATGGAAGACAACAAACAATCTCCCATAAAATGATATAGCAATGAAGCTTTGAACCAAATCTAAATCAAAAGACCAAATATTGTCAAACTCCCCCTGAGGAGTGAAATCAATCTAAAAAAATAATAGCAATAGTTCTTCACATATATTCCTCCCCCTTTGACAACAATGCCAAAGATAGAAAAAACTCTAAATCTCAGGGCTGACTACCCCCCCTGAGTAGTAGCAATATTTCATCCATCTAGAGAAAAAGATAGCTCTGATAATGCATACCATACTGATGCACATATACATCATTTAAATCTCTACCGGAGTGGTAGATACCTCCAATCTTTCTCTCAAATGATTCCCAAAACAAAGGTTTAGTGAAGATATCTGCTATATGTTCTTTAGTGCTCACATAAACCAATCTGACTTATTTTTCTTGCACCTTCTCCTTCAAAATGTTATACGTGATTGATATGTGCTTAGTCTTGGAGTGAAATATCAGATTCTTGGATATGTCAATAGCTGTAGAGTTATCACAATGAATAAAAACTGCATCATTACAACTCACTTGTATATCCTTCAAATCTGCTACATCCATACAACTTGAGCACAATTAGTTGCGGCTGCAACATATTCAACTTCAACAATAGATAAATAAATGCATGACTACTTCTTGCTGATCTGTGAAACCAACTTCTTCCCAAGAAAGAACGCTCCAATGGATGTTGTCATGCCCAAACTTTTGGGCACGAACGGGATAATTTTTTTTTTTTGAATCACAACTGTATAACATTAAAATGCTAATACTAAATGCACTAACAAGTTTTCATCTTAACTACGTTTAGAGTTAACTCTAATCACTAACTTACGTAAGTGAAAAATAAATTTAATTAAATGTGGAATATTAATTCTCCAAAGAAATTATTATTGTCTCAATGATTTTAATCACTTAATTAAAATTCTCTACAAATGTTTGGCAAAGGTATTATTAATCTTCAGTAATCAATAAATGCTTTAAGGGACTCATTAAATTAGTCCTAGCACTTTGTTTATAAATGTCTATATTTTCGTTTTAATCATTAATTGAAATGTGTTTAAATTAAATCGACAAAAATGTCATTTAATTTTCATAATGATTATTGTCCTATAAAGTTTAAATATTTCTCATAACCAAAATAGTCTTACCCAATTTATTATAAAGTTTATAATAGTTTAAACTCCATAAATATTTAATTTAAAACATATATATATATATGTGTGTGTGTGTGTGTGTGTGTGTGTGTACATATAACCATACTCATAAATAAAAGTAATCTTCTACAAATTTTACCAACTTTATATTCATAACCCTATATATATATAATATATATATATATATATATATATATATATATATATATATATATATATATATATATATATATATATATATATATATATATATATATATATATATATATAAGTGTTCTAACCATGCAAATCCTAATCCTTTATTTAATATAGAAATATGCCCCTTAATTCTCTTTTTTTTTCCTTCTTTATTATCTTTCCACCTTTTACCCTAGCCTTAACTGGGCTAGGGTTCTATTTTTTTTTTTTTTGGTTTGTGCAGGGCTGAATACTGTTGGGGGGCGGCCATGGCCGAACTCGGCGAAGGGGAGGAGAGGTGGAGGTTGGGAGGTCGGCAGCGGTGGGCGCCACTTACTGTGGAAACCATAGTGGCGGCCCGTGGGCAACCATAGTGGGGGCCGGCCGCCCCGACCACTGTGTTAAGCACAGTAGTTGCTCGGCCCTAGTTCTTCCGAAAACCCTTAATTTGCCATTTTTTTAAAGAGGTTTTAATTTTATTTTATTTTTTGTTTATTTAAAATGTATTAAAATATATATATATATATATATATATATATATAGATGTATATATATATGTATTATACAAATAATTATATATGTTTTTTGTTTTTTTGAAAAGAGTTCATTTAATCATATATATTTGCATATATATATATTGCATCAAGGCAAATTCTGAAAACATATGTTGAGGTTATTATTTTGAAACATTTTTAACAAAATAGATAAATTCATCAGATTAAAATCATTGTATTTATTTCCTTTTATCAAAAATCCTGGTTACTAAAAAAAATTAGATAGATTATTTAAATAGAGATTTACTTTCTGTAAAATAAAGTAAATAATAGAATTAAATATACTTAGAACAACAACCCTAGAAATTATTTATTTCTATTTATCTGTTTAACTATAGATTTTATTTTCTGCTCATAAACAAATGACAGAATTTAATAATTCTTACAGCTACTATATAAATGACATAATTTAATAAATTTAATAGCAACTAGATAAATGAGTTGATATTTAAATTAAATCTTAGAGTTATGCATAGGAAATAACTAATTCTTTTTATTTTCAGAATTCACATGCAAAATAGACTTTCATTTCCAAACTAACTTGCATACTACTAACAACAACTACATGGAACTTAATCCAAGATAAATGTATTTCTTTTGCAACAAATTATTATCTAACAAAATAATTTCATTTATTTAGAGTACGTTTAAAATACATTATAGCCATCAATATAAATGGGGTCTCTCATTTCTTTTCTACAACATAGCATACTAAAATATTACAACTCTTTAAAACATATTTCAAAGACACTATCGTCACTTTACAAATGGGTCTCTCATTTCTAATAAATGAGGACTTTTCAAAATAATAATTATATTTACAAATAGATTTCTACAACAATAACTCCATCAAATTTCTACTTGTCCTATTCTTTCCTTCCAACAACCTACAAATAATCAAAGGATGGTGACCATGGAGTGCTTACCTCCCAGCCTAGGCTAACTAGTAGCCACCCCCGAACTTGGAGAACCAAGCCCTAGACAGGTTAGACACATGCAAACAACATAAACAAGGGAAAACAATTCACAAACACATTCCCTACCAAGGCTATACTGCACCACACATTGTGATTTCTTTTCAAGGGTGGTAGTGGACCATGTACCCTGAGGAGACTACAAGTATAGTAAAACAAAAAGCCACCTCATGGCAAACCAAATACATCATAAGTATAACAACCCCACATCCTTATGTCTCCCAGGGCATTCATGCCTTATTTCCCTCCTTATGACCCCCAAATGCATAAACAAGCCATGCAGCAAGGGTCACATAAATATCACTTGTGATCACTCTCATAACGAGATCCTCTCAGTCGAGGGTTGTCAAACTTCTACCACCCACAAGACCATCCTCTCTCCCAAGAGTAGGAGGCCTTGGTTACTCCCAAAGCACATAAAATGCATACAATAAGTAAAACATAGAACACAAATAATTTCCCAAGGTAAACATACAAGAAACTAACCTTTTTACACAAGCAAAATTCTTTTCAACATAACATGCAATATGGAAAACATTACAAGAAAAGTTAAACCAACCTTCAAACTTCCCAAAGGTATGCTAGATTTGTTGAGGATGAGCAGCCCAATTCCACAACCCCTTGCTTCTCTACACTTAGCCCAATTCCTAATTTCAAATCTATCTTTTTCTTTCAAAATTCCTTTTCTCCAAAAATGGAGAGTGGGTGAATGCCCGCAAAATCTCCCATTCTTTCCTAAGAAGACCTTAGTGAGAGTTCTCATAGGTTTCTAAAATTGAAAAAGGAAAAATCAGAAACAAGATCAAAAGGGATCTCTCATCAAAAAGGAAAGTTAACAACTTAGGTGATGATGAATACTAAGAGGGGGGGGTGAATTAGTATGCCAAAAATCTCTGCACTAAAACACTTACACAATCTAAAGATAAACCAGTAAAGTAGTCTAATAGTCAAACCAGTTACCACACATGCAAACTAAAATGCGAATAAAGCATTCACCCACAAAACCAATACAACCATAACACAAGATATTTGACATGGAAACCCAACTGGGAAAAACCACGGTGAGATGGAACTCACAAATCACTATCTATAGAATAGAAACTAGACTGATTAATGTCTTACAATGTTCTTCACCAGAACAGATCCTGTTAGGAATCTCGATCTCTATTAGGAGATAAGTGCGATTAAAGACTACCTTGTTAGAGGATTTTAGATTCACATGTGTGAACCACCATGTTAGAGGATTTTACAAAGGCTTTGAGGCCTACCCGGTTAAGGGCTACAGACTTGTCAAAGATGTGAGTAATCAATAAGTTTTTGATCTATCAGATAGCACAAACTACTTGGTTAGATCCAATATTGCTCATAGTTAATGCATTCTAGCATTAATTTAGTTTTCTCTATCTCTCTCATAGTTACAACTTGATCTTCTTAGATAAGATCATTCTCAACTTCCACCTTAAACTCTAGCTCAACATTAACCCTTTCAGCAACAACTTAAAACCCTAGACATGATGTCCTTTTAAAGGAATTTGATTTCATGTCGGTCTAATAGGATTACATTACAATTTCCTAGGTTCAATGCATCTAGACGTACTCAGTAACATGACACAAAAAGAAATGTCAATGTATTGGTACTATCAAACAATCAGTGGATTGGTAACTCATCACAAAATGCTGGTTGGTAACTCATCACAGAGTATTACCGATTCATACAAAATACTGGTTGCTGGTTTGACAAAAATGAAGACTGGTAAGAATGTGTTGTGCCACTTTTCTCCCTCGTGCCACTTGGGATCTACGAACTGCTTGGGGTCGATATGTCGCTTCAGATCGGGAAACACATTCTGCAAAATCACCACTAGTCTAAAGACTAGTATACAACATACCGGTTGGAACAAATACCGGTTTAGCATAAGCTCATACACATAAAGAGGATCTCAATACAAGTGTGTGTCCATCAATGAAAATCACAACATATACAACAAAAATTCCAACAATCTCCCCCTTTGGCATTGATGGCAACACTTAGGAGAATAAAATTTTTGACATATAAGTGTTTTACAACAAAAACTTGCCATTAACAAAATTGCTCCCCCTAAGCATATACACTATCCCTTAATCAACATAGTGTATAGCAATTTTGCATATAGAGAATAATCATCAGAGCATAGAGCATAATCATCAGAGCATATAGCATATATCAAAATTTCAAAACTAGATATTTCTCCCCTTATGTCAGAAGATCAAAATTTTGTAACCAAAAACCAGATATACTTCTCCCCCTTTGCCAGCAATGACAAAGTACCACTGAATAACCCTGTTTCCATATATATATATAAAATTTTATGACAATAATGAATAATACTTGTCAAAAATCGATTTATAGTCTTGCAAAAATTGTTTCATGGATAGAGACCAGGACTCAAGTAGGGAGGTTGCCACTTCCTTCTCTGTTTGCATCTAGGATACCTGTTCCTCCATGGCATCTACTGTGCTTAGTTCCTATGTGACTTTCAGGGCATCTAGTTTCAGATAACACTTCTGAAGAATTTGCAAACATGGAAGTAACACCAGTTGAAGCTCCTGCAAATCCCTAGACCATGTACTGATCTCTTGCTCCATCTTGGTTGACTGGATCTGGAACTGGTGAACGGTTTGCCCATATGTTGCAAAGGAATCATAAGGTGTCTTAAATGTGCCCAAGTAGGACTGTAAGTCCATTTGAAGCTTTTGCTTCTTGGCTAGCACATTGTCATAGAACATGTGAGGTTGACAGATTTTGCTGAGTAGCAAGTTTCCCTCATCCAAGGCATTCCTTATGTCCTTTTGATCTTTCAACAGTTCAGTCCTAAGCTCATTCATCTTTTTCACTAGAGCAACATTAAGAGCCTTTTGGTGCTCTTTCTTTACATTGGCCTCTATTGCTTCTTCCAGACTTTGCACCTGATCATCCACTACAGTACATAGAAGTTTGAGCTGTGCTAGTGATGATTCTGTGTTAGGAAGATTAGTACTAGGGATTAAACCAGTAAGTGTGTCTACAACCGCCTGAATAATATCTTGTTCCCTTTTCCTACAAATGACTTCAAGGCACTCTTAGGCAACCTTGATGCTCTGCATAAGCTCAAGCTCACTTGCAGATTGGAGATCAATAGGACTCGAGATAGCAGCCAGTTTGTCTTGGCTTCCGATTGCCTTAGGAGTCTCCATCTGTGTGCTCTTCATTGCTTCAGCTATCTTGTCTACTTCTTCCTTCTTTTTTCTCTCCTTCTCTTCTTTCTCTTTCTCTTCTCTCTTTTTCTTCTCTTCCTCTTCCACCTTTTTCTTGTCTTCCTCATCTTTCTGCTTCTACTCTGCTTCTGCCTTCTTCTTTGCTTCCTCTTCCTTCTTCTTTTGTGCTTCCTCTTCCTTCTTCTTTTGTTCTTCCTCTTCCTTCTTCTTCTTCTCTTCTACTTCCTTCTTCTTCTTCTCTTCCTCTTCCTTCTTCTTCTTCTCTTCTTCTTCCTTCTTCTTCTTTTCTTATTCCTTATTTCTCTTTTCTTCCTTATCCTCTTCTTCTTTCTTTTTCCTATCATCTTCTTGCTTCTTCTTTTCTTCATCTTTTTGTTTCTCCTCTTCCTCTTTTCTCTTCTCTTCCTCTTTCTTCTTTTTCTCATCTTCATCCCTCTTCTTTTTCTCTTCCTATTCCTTTGCCACTTGCTGTGTGTCCTCAACTTGTTCACCACCCTGATCGGCTTGTTGCCCTGTTTAGTTCCCTCAGAAGGTATGTCCTGAGTGACATCTTCTACATCCAGGGCATCAACATCGATAGTGTCAATTGGTTCTTCCACCAGGTTTCCTTCCTCATCAAAGACCTCATCTGGTTTGGAAATAACCAATTCCTTTTCTGCTTGGAGGTTGGCCATTCATGCTTTGTGAGAGCTAATAGCATGAGCCATATGCTGATGAGTATCTTTTTCAACATCATCAATTCTCCCATCCAACAACCAGAGTCTTCTTCTCCTTGTGAAGAAGAGACCTTTATTTTGATCTAGGGCATCAAATAGTTCTGAATTTGAGAGTTCGAGGAAGTACTGTGCAAAGACTTTCTCCCTAATTTCCTGTTCCTTTTCAATGGCAATGCACCATTTATTATCTAATGCTTTAAATAATGAATTTGGTGTCTGAGATTTAATCTCTGATGGTGACCAGTCATTTTTACACAAAAAAAGAATGATTTACTATAGTACTTCATCTTTCTCCTCACTATTAAAATCATCATAATAATCTACTAAATCATGAAGTAATTTTCTCCTAATATTCTTTACTATTCTTTGACAATGTGTCAAAGGTTTGTATGAGCAGATATCAATAATTACTGGTGTGGATGCTGCCGGTTCATTATTCTTCACCTTCTTTGTCTATCTTGCCTTCTTTGCCTTTTCATCAGACTCGGTTTCTTTGGAGTCTAGTTCATTTATCTTAGTCTTCATTTTTCTTTCGAAGACTTTTTTCGGTGTTACCTCTGATTTCTTCTTTGCCAGTGACCGTTTGGTCAATCTTGGAGTTGCAGTGGTAGCCGGTGCCGATGCTGCAGGCACTGCCTTGGCTTTCTTAGCTATCGGTTCTTTTCCTTTCTTCACCGATGGTTCTTCAACTGGTGCAATCCTCTCCAAGTAGGTTCCAGTCCTCTTAGCCTTTGGATCAAGAGGAGAGGCAATAAGGGTTGAGGCATACCCTTCTAGCATGTCAAACATAACTTCATAGCCCATTGGCTCTACCTCCTCCATTCTAGGCTCAATAGCCTGCATTAAACATTTGTCCACCTGAATAGTGAAACAGATGTCATCTTCGTATTTCCTCACTATTTCACCTGAGATTCTTACCCTCTAACTCATCAAAATATTTGTTTAGTACTTCAGGGTAGCCGGTTCCAATGGCTTGTATGCTTTCCTTTATCTGCTTGGTTACTGGTTAGTCAAGGGACCACTGGACATCTCCTACACTAGGAAAGTAGCCTTGGAAATAAAAGAACAACCCTACCAGTAGTTGTCCAAACTTAAACCTCAGTGAATTATCCTATTTTATTTCCTTAAGATTCAACAGGAGTTGCCTCTGCATGTCGGTGCATAAGTCGAAAGATGCATCCTCTTTTATCATCTGGTAAGCGGTATTTACCACTGCAGTAGATACAGAATTAATCCCGCTGGCTGAAAATGTTCTATATCCTATCACCATGCAGGCGTATCTCACCAAATCATCCTTGATAGGATTGACTGTCATACCCCGTGAATCACTGGTTGAACCGGTGAGCTTGGCTTTTTCAGTTTTGCTCACTTTTCTCAGGGTTGGCACTTCCCCTGTGTTATAAAAGCTGGTGACTGCATGAATTGCCTGAGGCGTAATGTCATGCATCCTCTCTAGGTACATCTTGTCACTGTGGACTCTACTCAAAATAATTCTGATGTGATCCTCCGTGAAATCTTCCAGAAAATATACTGCGTTATGGAATTTCTTCTTCTCTAAGATACTAAACTCTAGTTTGATCATTTTGTCATTGCTGCAAAATAGACCTAACTGAGTGTGAATGGCTAAAGACCCTAGGTTTTCTATTTTTCAATCAATATAATCAGAAATTCCTGCTTCAACTATGACTCCAGCCGGAACTTGTGACAAAGCATTATATTTAGACTTCCTCTGAATAAAACTTTCTGACTCAATTGAAGTACTCGAACTGGTATGAGATGCAAAATCCATTGTAGAGTATTTCAAGAACATGAAAAATACCTTTCAAACACAAATTTAGGGCTTCCTGATTCTGCTTCACTCCACTTTCCTTCGGATGCCAAATCACCGCTTTGTGTTCTCCACTACCGCTTGCAAGCTGGATTTGAATCTCTTTCAAGGTTATTCAATTTCTTGAAATCTAAGCTCAAATCGCCTTTTCTTCACTCTGAACTTGAAAACTTTTCTTCGCTCGAAAATAGATAGTGAGAAATGATTTGAAAAATGCATTTACACATGTCTCTCACCTACCATCATTAATGCTCCTCTATTAGGGTGTAAACCCTAATTTGCCTTTTTACCATTTCTGATCATTTGCCAAGCGACAGGTATCACATATCGGTTAAGGTCTTTTACTAGTGTAAACTGGGGGTTCGAAAGCATTTCATCGTTTTCTCCCCCTAAGCCTTTAAGGCTTAGTTTGTCGGTTCCGATATTTCCACACTAGGTGCAGAAACTGGTTCCTCTTTCGACATTGTTGGTTTCTTCCTCCATGTTTTCTTCATGTCCCCTTGAACTTTTTTAACATCGATTTCTCCTTCCTGAGTGACTGGTATATCATCAGTTATACTTTTTCTGCTTCTGTAGAATCTTGCAATGTGACCTTATTTGTTGCAGTGATAGCAAACAAGTCCAGGTGCTCTCCAAGGTCCATTGTACATGTTTCCATTCTTCCTTCTGCATGTTGTAGCAGTGTGACCATAATCATGATAGGTCATACAACTTTCTCTCCATCTAGTTGCCACTTGATGGCCACCGCTTCTTGACTGATGATTGAAGATATTAAACCGGTTGTGGTTCCAGTTCACAAAAGGTTCAGGACCAGTTCCTTGGGTCCTCTGAGGATATCTTCTAGTGTTATCCATCACAAACTTGCATTCAAATGCTCTATGTCCAAACTTGTTGCATGCATAACAATGACCATTGAACTTATTGGATCTAGGTACATTGTTGATAAAATAAGGAAAATTATTGTAGGCTTTGCTCCTACATACATTGGCAGTGTGTCCTTTAAGACAATTAAAGCAAACAGGTTTGAATTTTTTCTTACCTTTTCCTTTGAGTGCCGGTTGCTTCTTTGATGTTTTAGCATTTGTTCCTAAGGATTCTCCTTCCTCATGTCCAAAGAAACCAAGACCATTGGTATTCTTTGCCGGTCTAGATGACTCAAGCTTTTGCTCTAGCTTGACAATACTTCTGCCAAACTTAGCAAGTATTTCCTTTGACTCAAAGAGTTATTTGGAAATAGCAGTGTTTGTTTCCATTAGACTTGCATTTTCTGAGATGGCTATGTTCAATTCTCCTTGCATGTCTTCTTTTTCCATTCTGCTCTCATGAAGGCGAGCAGTCAGTGCACTAATCTCTTGTTTCAACTTGGAGATCTCATGATCTCTATCCTTTATCTGATCTTTAGCTTTTCTCCGGTTCTCAAGCTCTTGACTAAACCTAATAGTCAGTCCTTCCAACTCCTTTCTTAGATTGGAGTTTGAATCATTCATTTTATTTACTTCACCAATCATGGCTTCCATGTTAGCTTCATCTTCATAACTACTTTTAGATAGTTCCATCATCTTTTCTGCATGTTCTCCCCTTTTTGCTTAAGATGCCTTGCATTTGACCATAAGATCATCATAGGCTTGCTTAGACTTAGTGAGCCATTGAGTAAGTTCCCTCATGGTGTATTCCCCCATATCTCTTTCCAAGTGGTTAAACTTATAGAAAGGTAGGCTCTGATACCAAATGATGAATACTAAGAGGGGGGGTGAATTAGTATGCCAAAAATCTTTGCACTAAAACACTTACATAGTCTAAAGATAAACTGGTAAAGCAATCTAACAGTAAAACTGGTTACCACACATGCAAACCAAAATGCGAATAAAGCATTCACCCACAAAACCAATACAACCATAACACAAGATATTTGATGTGGAAACCCAACTGGGAAAAACCACGATGAGATGGAACTCACAAGTCACTATTTGCAGAATAGAAACCAGACCGGTTAAGGTCTTACAATATTCTTCACCAGAACAGATCTTGTTAGGAATCTTGATCTCTGTTAGGAGATAAGTCCGATTAAATACTACCTTGTTAGAGGATTTTAGATTCACATGTGTGAACCACCTTGTTAGAGGATTTTACAAAGGCTTTGAGGCCTACTCGATTAAGGGCTATAGACTTGTCAAAGATGTGAGTAATCAACAAGTGTTTGATCTATCGGATAGCACAAACTACTTGGTTAGATCTAGTATTGCTCACAGTTAATGCATTCCAGCATTACTTCAGTCTTCTCTATCTCTCTCATAGTTACAACTTGATCTTCTCAGATAAGATTGTTCTCAACTTCCACCTTAAACCCTAGCTCAACATTAACCCTTTCAGCAACAATTTAAAACCCTAGACATGATGTCCTTTTAAAAGAATCTGATTTCATGTCGGTCCAATAGGATTACATTACAATTTCCTAGGTTCAATGCATCTAGACGTACTCAGTAACATGACACAAAAAGCACTGTCTATGTGTCGACACTGTCAAACAATTGGTGGATTGGTAACTCATCACAAAATGTCGGTTGGTAACTCATCACAGGGTATTACCAGTTCATACAAAATATTGGTTGCTGGTTTGACAAAAATGAAGATTGGTAAGAATGTGTTGTGCCACTTTTCTCCCTCATGCCGCTCGGGATCTACAAACTACTTGGGGTCGACATGTCGCTTCAGACCGAGAAACACATTCTGCAAAATCACCACTAGTCTAAAGACTAGTATACAACATACCGGTTGGAACAAATACCGGTTGAGCACAAGCTCATACACATAAAGGGGATCTCAATACAATTGTGGGTCCATCAATGACAATCACAACATAAACAACAAAAATGCCAACAGGTGATGCCTTCTAATTTTCAATTTTCGCTCAACTTAGGAAACCCACTTTTTAGGGTGTCTAATTGGTCAGATGGGAGTTGAAACATGACTAAAATTACTCATAACCCTTAGGTATACCTTATAGACTTTAGGAAACACTCTTAAGCTACCCCTAGGTGTCCATTTAACCCCTTTTAAACCCCTCTGAAGTTAATTTTCGGGTCAAACCTAAGTTGACCACCCCAAAGAGTCTCTTCCCAAGGCAATTATGGAATCACATTAAATTAATTGGAAAAAAACTATGGTTAAACAACTCCCTGCAAGAGACAATTTAAAAAAACCAAAACATAAATCAACACATGTGTCAAGTGACACAATAAAAATACTTTTACAAAATTATACATGAAATCTTCTCTCTTGTTGGATTTACACAAATAAATAAATTCAATCTAACACACATGCAACATCCACTTTTACAAATAAAATACTATACAAATGGGGTGTTGTCTATCCAAATAGACAAACCTTGGTTTTACGAACATACATAGGTCTAGGTTTGGTTCTCCATAATATTTCCATGGTCACATGGATAATTTTCCTGCGCATCTCAATTACACATTAGTACTTCCAAATAACCTCATATAACATTTAAACACATGAATAAGAATACAAATCAAACATTCTGCATACCATATACATTTAAACAAATCAATACATCTTACATCCAAATAAATCAAAATACGCAGTTATCATAATCCTCATAATTTTAATTCATACATAAAACATACATCCTATTTCTATCATCATAGTGAAGTCCTGCAAATCCAATAATGACTTATATCACCTCTAAGTAATCCTATCCTAGAATCATATAGAGTTCTATATCATAACACATATAAATGAAGAATCAACATACATCAATGTTATCCAAATCCTGGAATCTTATAAGTTCTAAATCCATAATGCATAAAAATGTACACCTCAAGGTGAAATGATTCTAAAACCTAGTTCATTTACTTTTCTCACCAATCTATCTGTCTAACATAGCCCATCGTATTGAATTATAGCATTTATTAGTAGGGTCAAACATGGTCAACAAAGTTAATCAAAGCTTGGTTGGGGAGGGCCTTACATCCTCTTCCCCTAGAGTTCTACTTACTCTTGGAAGTCACATAAGTAGATTTACGAAGTAGGGACATAGCATTTCCAACAATTTCAATAAGTTACTCAAAATCTTATCTTGCCTACTAGAAAGGTGAAATACCTAAATCAATTTATTATTGCAATTAACTTACTATCTTCACAAGGTTACATTCTTAGTATTTTTATTACATTTCACTTCGATCTCAGGTAGGTGTTTACCAATACTATATTTCAACAACTTTCATTAATGCATCATCCAAATCATATCAATAACACACATTAGCTACCACAATTCAAGGTTACACATGATAGTCTACTTATTCATTTTCTAGGAGTCATACTTATTAAGGGTTCGTGTAAAACATGTTTATCCCACCACAATTGTTATCCATGCTTGCCTCTAAAGAGAATTGACATCACAGCTTATTCATAATGAATCTACTTACTTTTCATCAAGGCGCCTTATTAGGGTGTTAATAAAATATTTGTTAAACCGTCCTAGGTGTATAATTTCTTCCAACAAGGCATAATCAAATTTAGGTTCTTCAAACCCGCCCCTATATAGGGTAGTTTTCTACCACTAGGGATTACAATGTTTACATTTCTAGGTACCAAGGTTTAAGTTTCATAGGGTACATCATTCGCAATTTCCAAATATTAAGGTACATAACAATCCCATTCCAAGGGAGTGATGGAAATTATTAAAACTTATTTTAGATATCATCCACGCAATAATCTCCATACACATGTTAAATTTACCAGTTGACAATTATTACTTTTGCAATTCATTAGGTCTAGATCACACTATTGTTATAATTTTTTCTCTTTCAAGTTACTCTCAATTAATTTTATTTAGGAGGATCTTCCTTCCTTTATCTTGATTTGATAAAATATATTCTTTGTTAATTGTTTGTGCCTAATTTCACTCCTTGCAATATCCTCCCTTGACACACTATCAATGGTTCAATGAACATGATAGATATTACACAAATCACATCACTAGGGCTAGGTATAGCAACCATAAAAATGACCACTTGATACTTTACATGATCCAAAATACAAGTTACTTCTGCCAAGTCCAATAAAAGAAGAAAAATGTCGGCAATTGAAAAATATTAAAACTAGAAGCATGGCAAGTGCCATAGTTCCAATAAAAAGAAACATAAATTTTGTGGTCCTCTCTTCATAAAAATAAATAAATAAATAAAAGAAAGTATTAGCCCCTAGGTCACAAAATACTTTTCAAAGAAAGTTGAAAATACTGACGAATCAAAACTTGAAACAAGGTGACCATACTGGTCATACCCTAGGGAGTAACCACAACACATCACCCAAGATCACATGTCTTGAGTGTGTTAGGAAGTGATTGTTAGACTCTTAAGGTTCTTAGATTCTTTATAATCCTTTATTGATTTAAGAATTAAATTCTTATACACAAGAGATCACATTCATTTTAATAAATTGTGTTCCATTTTAACCTTCACGTGCTTACTATTTCAAGCAACACTTTCTAATATAATCCACCATCTATATAGGGTTATTAACATCCTTAATTATATTCTAACAGGTGCTTGCACTAACTCTACCATTCTTCGTCCATTTCTCTTGCACTAATTTTTTTTTGAACACTTAATTATATGCAATCTATGCTTAATTAGAGGTTAAAGCTTAACAAGCTAATCCAACAAAACCTTAGGTTCGATAAAAATCCTAGGTGATAGGATTAAGAAAATTACTAACATAACAAATATGATAACTCCTATTATCAAGCGGATTGAATAAATTTTATAAGGGAAATAATAATTTCACTCAAAAGTCCCTCTCATTACAGTTACATTTAATCATACTTAATAAGAACATCTTCTACTAAATAGACATTTATATAGTTACTTGGTTTAATATCAATTATTTAATAACTATCCAGTTTCCTCCATCCTGTTAATACATCCCTCCTTAATAACTTAATTTAATATGGCTTCTATTAATTATCTTAATATGCTAAACCTTGATTCAATGTTACGTGGTAGCTCAAGCATCGTCACTTCCATGTCTTACACACACAGTTGATAGTTTAGTACAAAATTGACACTTGTTTACTTAGAACCCCTTAGGATTTGTATAATGTAATCATATAATTTTACTAGGGACATTATTTGGTTTCTTAGCACCTTATTCTAGCCCCTTATATTTTCACCTCGAACATTCACTTGCCTTCAGTATGTAGGAGCTTGTTGCCAAATTACTAACACTTAAGGTTAAGAGCCATTTGGGGTGGAATTATTGTCAAGTAAGATTGATAATGGTTGACAACAATTTCTGCCCACACATTTGAAGACATATTTCAAACAACTCAGAGAGTGGACTTCTTCTCTCCTACTTCACTTATGCAGCTATGAAGTCAAGGGGGTGTGCACTCGAAAAGTGACCAACACCCATCCTTTTAATTTAAAATTTAGTAAAAGGGAAATTATCTCGTCCCATATTACTTATTTATATTTACTTCCATCCCATTTCTGGCATGTTACAACTTATGATTTCCTTCAATCCATGAAAACACCTTATCATCATAATATTTTGTTACCTAATTACGGTATAACTAAAAGTGTCCAATTATTACCAATGTCTTAAGATCCAAATTTTTTCAAGTTCTCCCTTGGCTAACCACAAATTTTGGCTCCTTATCCACGTTCTCATAATATCTTTTATACTGCCAACTAATTCACATTAAAACTTTGGTATTATATTATTGTTATACTATCTTCCCATAGGCCTTTTCCATCTGCATGTTGCTTCATCCATACTTAATGTTTTTGCATACTTTCACACTTGAGTGCCATAATTTGCAAAGCTTCTTCGATTGTGCCTAGTAGTTAAATTTTGATACATAATATCTTGTACCTAGCAACTAACCATGATTGGGTTGCACTTTCCTCCTTAGTTTCTGAATGAATATTAGTTACTCATTCCCAGGTTATAAGATCCTAGTACCTTTATACTTCTTGTATTTCAATGGAGATTTTTGTACGATCCCCAAATCAACTCTACTCTCTCTTCCATTATTTACTTTTTTTTTTTTTAAGATCATCTCCCCATAAAGGAACTAGTTGAGGTTTTACCTACTTGTTTCCCCAATTATATAACCACAGATGAACTTTAGGGTTTATTGTAAAAACATGTTTTCACCCATGTCTCCTTTCTCCTTATTTAACTCACCTATAGTATTGCTAGGGTTTTCTGATCAAGGGGATTTCCATTCATCATTTTAGTTCTACTCTTAGGGTTATCCAACTCTAGCTTTACTGCATTACTACAAAAATTGTCTAACAAATGCTCTTAATAAGAAATATAACATGACCACATTCTTAAGGTACTTAGTCTTTAGGATAGGTTAATGCTTCTATCTAAGCTTTGCAAGAGTTCCTTTTAACTCTTCTTCATTTATGTCTCCAATGGTGGCCTTGATCTTTTTAACCATCATAATTTCACATAGCTTAAAAACTTAACTTGAACTGTCTCTATCTTATTTATCTTGTTTATTGTACCTTTATCTTAGGTCTGACTATCTTGCTTGACATTGCCACTATCATTAACATATCTCGAAGGATGGCATTCTTTTAGTTACCATCAAAGGTATTTTATTGTAGAATTTAATTGATAGTTGATACTTAATGTAAATACAGATCCAATAGCCAACAAGATGAGAGGGGGGTGCGGGGGGGGGGGGGTGAATCATACAAACTTAATCATCCATAAAAACATCAGATTCAACCTCGGTAACATATATATCAGTCATATAACCAAAACTGTCAAACATGCAAACTCAAAAACATATGAACAATATAAACCTCATAACACCAGATTTAACGTGGAAACCCAGATAAGGAAAAACCACTGTGGGATGTCGGACACACTAAGAAAAATACTCTTCTAGAGTATGCTCGGTTAAAAGCAAATCCTGTTAAAGATTACAAACATAGTGCTAGATGTGACCCGGTTAAGGGATTTCCCTAAGATCTGTTAGGATCTTCACCTTGTTAAAGGATTTCAAACACTCAATAAGAATGTCACCTTGCTAGAGGATTTTACAAATAAGACTATTAAGTCCACTCGGTTAAGAGATTTTCTGCTACTTCTCAAAATAACAGTAATAAAAATATGTCTGCAACTTCACATCTAAAAATTCTAAAGCAAATTCTTATTTGCTTAATACAATCAATTCATAGGACTTATCTTGTCCCTCTGCTGGGCTCTATACTCTACTATCAAAATAGGGCTTCAAGCTTCTGTGCTCAGTAATCACTATGTAGCATCCCTGTGCATACACTTGCCCGCATACATTGTTTATCAACAATTTCCTATTTATAAATAATATTCTAACCGCTTAATCTCCTTGATCACATTTCCCATGATCAATCATAGCCATCAGATCTTCAATCTTGTCCAGGTTCAATGTATCCTTTGATCTGAAAATGTTTTACCCCACCTTGGAACTTGCATATTCACCTTGGAACTTGTGTTAGGGTATTGTAGTTCAATCTGAGTTGTAGATCTTCCTGTCGATCTTTCTTTACCATAGATTCTTTAACAACCTTCATACACGGCTTACAAATCATTAATTTCACTCCAGCTCATCAGCTTCCTTCATTAAATATCACATGTAAACATTTAATGCATTCTGTTATAGCTTGGTTGTAACTAGTTAAATACTAAACTTCACTTGGTAGACATTCTGCCTTCATTAACCGATAGCGATAACCTTAGGGTTTACCGACTAGGTTCCTTAGGGTTTATCGACTAGGTTCTTTGCTCGGTAACATAGTATAGTATTAACCTTTCAAACAATAGCATATGTAGGATATCAAAACAATCTAAACATCATGATCTCATCATTGTCTAACTCGGTAATAGTTACCTATTGAATAACTTATCCCCTCATTCATCATATTCTTTCTGTGTCTTTTACTGACATCTTTATACTCATCAAATCATACTTCTTAAGATATGGAAACATCATACTGAATTAGAAAATCAATTTCTTGACATCAATGACAAAATAATAATATTAAGACAGTAATCATCCTTAATCAGTTATATCCATAGTCATCAACAACCTTCTCAATATCCTTATTGAAATGCCAACAATCTCTCATTGTAATTGGAATGCCAACCTTCTTCTTGTCTGTTATAATGCCAACATTAACTCCTCGTACTTGATTTGATTAGGGCAATTATTGTGTTTAGGTTCAAATTGAATGGTAACCTCATAAGTACAAAAGATCTAATTTTTGTTATTTAAACACTGAAAAATACTTCATATAAATAATAATTTAAAATTTTGCAGTCCTTGGGGTTTTTTATTATGCCATAAACCTTATGACTAATAAGTTCAAATTTGAGGGCTTTTAGTGACCCTTGGAACCCCTTGAATTGATATATGTTGATCTATTGATTTACTAGAATTTTCACTTATGTTTCACTTTGTTATTTTGCAAGTTTTCACCTAGGTGTTATACTTCAAGCCATAGTTTGGTTTCAACTAAGTTATGAATGTAGCCCATGTTCACCAATGTTTGAACCTAGGGCTCTGATACCAAAATGTCATGCCCAAACTTTTGGGCATGAACAGGATAAAAAAAATTTTTAAATCACAACTGTATAACATTAAAATGCTAATATTAAATGCACTAACAAGTTTTCGTCTTAACTACGTTTAGAGTTAACTCTAATCACTAACTTAAGTAAGTGAAAAATAAATTTAATTAAACATGGAATATTAATTCTCCAAAGAAATTATTATTGTCTCAACGATTTTAATCACTTAATTAAAATTCTCTACAAATGTTTGGCGAAGGTATTATTAATCTTCAGTAATCAATAAATGCTTTAAGGGATTGATTAAATTAGTCCTAGCACTTTGTTTATAAATGTCTATATTTTCGTTTTAATCTTTAATTGAATTGTGTTTAAATTAAATTGACAAAAACATCATTTAATTTTAATAATGATTATTGTCCTATAAAGTTTAAATATTTCTCATAACCAAAATAGTCTTACCCAATTTATTATAAAGTTTATAATAGTTTAAACTCCATAAATAATTTAAAACATCTCAATATATATATATATATATAACCATACTCATAAATAAAAGTAAACTTCTACAAATTTTACCAACTTTATATATATATAAATAAAAGTGTCTTAACCATGCAAACCCTAATCCTTTATTTAATATAAAAATATGCCCCTCATTTCTCTTTTTTTTCATTCTTTATTATCTTTCCACATTTTACCCTAGCCCTAACCGGGCTAGGGTTCTATTCTTTTTTTTTTTGGTTTCTGTAGGGCCGAATACTATTGGGCGGCGGCCATGGCCGAACTTGGCGAAGGGGAGGAGAGGCAGAGGTTGGGAGGTCGGCGGTGGTGGGAGCCGCTTACTGTGGAAACCACAGTGGTGGCGACCACTGTGGTCACCCACAATGGCGGCCCTCGGGTCGTCCACTATGGATGCCCACAGTGGCGGCGACCACTGTGGTCACCCTTAGTGGCGGCCCTCGGGCCGTCCACTGTGGTCGCCCACAGTGGGGGCCAACCGCACTAACCAGTGTGTTAAGCACAGTGGTTCCTCGGCCTTGGTTCTGTCGAAAACAGTTTATTTGCCATTTTTTTTTTTAAGAGGTTTTAATTTTTTAATTTTTTTTTGTTTATTTAAAATGTATTACAATATATATATATATATATATATATATATATATATTATACAAATAAGTATATATGTTTTTTTTTTTTTTGAAAAGAGTTCATTTAATCATATATATATATATATATATATATGTATACATATACATATACATATACATATACATATATGTATATGTATATGTATATGTATACATACATATATATATATATATATATATATATATATATATATATATATATATATATATATATATATATATATATATATATATATATATATATATATATATATTGCATCAAGGCAAATTCGGAAAACATATGTTGAGGTTATTATTTTGAAACATTTTTAACAGAATAGATAAATTCATTAGATTAAAATCATTGTATTTATTTCCTTTTATCAAAAATCCTGGTTGCTAAAAAAAAAAAGATAGATTATTTAAATAGAGATTTACTTTCTGCAAAATAAAGTAAATAACAGAATTAAATATACTTAGAACAACTCTAGAAATTATTTATTTCTATTTATCTATTTAACTATAGATTTTATTTTCTGCTCATAAACAAATGACATAATTTAATAATTCTTACAGCTACTATATAAATGACATAATTTAATAAATTTAACAACAACTAGATAAATGAGTTGATATTTAAATTAAATCTTCGAGGTATGCATAAGAAATAATTGATTCTTTTTATTTTCAGAATTCACATGCAAAATAGACTTTCATTTCCAAACTAACTTGCATACTACTAATAGCAACTACATGGAACTTAATCAAAGATAAATGTATTTCTTTTGCAACAAATTATTATCTAACAAAATAATTTCATTTGTTTAGAGTACGTTTAAAATATATTATAGCCATCAATACAAATGGGGTCTCTCATTTCTTTTCTGCAACATAGCATACTAAAATATTACAACTCTTTAAAATGTATTTCAAAGACACTATCATCACTTTACAAATGGGTCTCTCATTTCTAATAAATGAGGACTTTTCAAAATAATAATTATATTTACAAATAGATTTCTACAACAATAACTCCATCAAATTTCTACTTGTCCTATTCTTTCCTTCCAACAACCTGCAAATAATCAAAGGATGGTGACCATGGAGTGCTCACCTCCCAGCCTAGGCTAACTAGTAGCCACCCTCAAGCTTGGAGAACCAAGCCCTAGATAGGTTACACACATGCAAACAAAATAAACAAGGGAAAACAATTCTCAAACACATTCCCAACCAAGGCTATACTACACCACACATTGTGATGTCTTTTCAAGGGTGGTAGTGGACCAAGTACACTGAGGAGACTACTAGAATGGTAAAACACAAAGCCATCTCATGGGAAACCAAATACATCATAAGTATAAAAACCCCACATCCTTATGCCCCTCAAGGCATTCATGCCTTATTACCCTCCTTATGACCCCCAAATGCATAAACAAGCCATGCAACAAGGGTCACATAAATATCCCTTGTGATCACTCTCATAACGAGAGCCTCTCACTTGAGGGCTGTCAAAATTCTACTACCGACAAGACCATCCTCTCTCCCAAGAGTAGGAGGCCTTGGTTACTCCCAAAGCACATAAAATGCATACAATAAGTAAAACATAGAACACAAATAATTTTCCAAGGTAAACATACAAGAAACTAACATTTTTACACAAGCAAAATTATTTTGAACATAACATGCAATATGAAAAATATTACAAGGAGAGTTAAACCAAGCTTCAAACTACCCAAAGGTATGCTAGATTTGTTGAGGATGAGTAGCCCAAATCCAGAACCCCTTGCTTCTCTACACTTAGTCCAATTCCTAATTTCAAATCTATCTTTTTCTTTCAAAATTCCTTGTCTCCAAAAATGGAGAGTGGGTGATTGCATGCAAAATCTCCCATTCTTGCCTAAGAAGACCTCAGTGAGAGTTCTCACAGGTTTCTAAAATTGAAAAAGGAAAAATTAGAAACAAGATCAAAAGGGATCTCTCATCAAAAAGGAAAGTTAACAACTTAGGTGATGCCTTCTAATTTTCAATTTTCGCTCAACTTAGGAAACCCACTTTTAAGGGTGTCTAAATGGTCACATGTGAGTTAAAACATGCCTAAAATTACTCCTAACCCTTAGGTATACCTTATGGACTTTAGGAAACACTCTTAAACTACCCTTAGGTGTCCATTTAACCCCTTTTAAACCTATCTGAAGTTAATTTTCGGGTCAAACCTAAGTTGACCACCCCAAAGATTCTCTTCCCAAGGCAATTATGGAATCACATTAAATTAATTGGAAAAAAACTATGGTTAAACAACTCCCTGCAAGAGACAATTTAAAAAAACCAAAACATAAATCAACACATGTTTCAAGTGACACAATAAAAATACTTTTACAAAATTATACATGAAATCTTCTCTCTTGTTGGATTTACACAAATAAAAAAATTCAATCTAACACACATGCAACATCCACTTTTACAAATAAAATACTATACAAATGGGGTGTTGTCTCTCCAAATAGACAAACCCTATTTTTATGAACGTACATAGGTCTAGGTTTGGTTCTCCATAATATTTCCATGGTCACATGGATAATTTTCCTGTGCATCTCAATTACACATTAGTACTTCCAAATAACCTCATATAACATTTAAACACATGAATAAGAATACATGTCAAACATTCTGCATACCATATACATTTAAACAAATCAATACATCTCCCATCCAAATAAATCCACATATCCAGTTATCATAATCCTCATAATTTTAATCCATATATAAAACATATATCCTATTTCTATAATCATAGTGAAGTCCTACAAATCCAATAATGACATATATCACCTGTAAGCAATCCTATCCTGGAATCATATAGAGTTCTATATCATAACGCATATAAATGAAGCATCAACATACATCAATGTTATCCAAATCCTGGAATCTTATAAGTTCTAAATCCATAATGCATAAAAATGTACACCTCAAGGTGAAATGATTCCGTAACCTAGTTCAATTACTTCTCACCAATTTATCTGTCTAACATAGCCCATCCTATTGAATTATAGCATTTATTAGTAGGGTCAAACATGGTCAACTAAGTTAATCAAAGCTTGGTTGGGGAGGACCTTACAGATGTGTTCTTTCAATCATCAACATCACCTTCCCAATCTACATCCGTATATGCACATAAAATAAATTCATCATCTTTAGGGTACCATAAACCATATTCAGTTTTTTCTTTGAAAAATTGGAATATCCTTTTAATTGCACTTTCATGATTTTCTCTTGGATTACTTTGAAATATTGATACAATACTAACTACATTCATTATATCTGGTCTAGTCTAAGTTAAATATAGTGAACCACCAATCATGAATTTATATCTTGTAGGATTTACTAGAGGGGATACATCTTTAATTGACAATTTTTCACTTGTAACCATAAGAGTACTAATTGGTTTGGAATTTTCCATGCCAAATTTCTTCAATAATTCCCTTAGATACGTAGTTTGATAGATAAAGATACCTTCATTAGTCTGAGTAATCTTTAAACCTAGAAAAAATCTTATTTCTCCAGTTATAGACATTTCAAATTCACTCTTCATATTATCAGAGAATTCCATGCATAATTTTTCTTCACCTCCAAACATGATATCATCAACAAATACTTCAATAATCAGAATATCATCATTAGTTATCTTATAATATAAGTTACTATTAGCATTACCTTTTATAAAATCAAGCTTAAAAAGATACTTATCCAACCTTGCATACCAAGCTCTAGAAGCCTATTTTAATCCATATATGGCTTTCCTTAATCTGCAAACCATATTTTTGTCATCTGTCAGTAAAAATCCATTAGGTTTCTCAATAAAGACTTCCTCTTCAAATTCTCCATTCAAAAATGCACACTTAACATCCATTTGATAGACCTTGTAGTTCTTATAGGTTGCATAAGGAAGAAATAGTCTAACAGCTTCAATTCTGGCTACCGGTGCAAAAGTTTCACCATAATCAATTCCTTCCTTCTGAGAATATCCTTTGCAGACAAATCTAGCCTTGTTTCTTACAACTTGTCCATCCTCATTCAATTTGTTTCTAAGAACCCATTTAGTTCCAATGACATTCTTATTTTTAGGTCAGGGAACCAAAGTCCAAGTATTGTTCTTTTCTATCTGATCTAATTCATCTTCCATAGCTTTCATCCAACATTCATCTTTACCAATTTCAATTACTGATGCCAGTTCAATCTGAGAAATGAAACATACCTCTTGATTTGCCAATCTTCTTCTTATCATAACTTTCTTGTTTTTGTCTCCAATGATCTGATTTTTAGAATGATTTAGCCTTACATACCTTTGTATTTTCTGACTTTCAAGTTCTTTGTGCTTCTCTTCAGTTACAGTTGAGTTTTCTGATGATGTCAGGGTAACTGGTTCAGTATTCAATTCCAGTATAGGCACTACTGGATTAGTTATGATCATTTACACTACCGGTTCTCTGTCATAAGATTTAGTTTGGTCTTTGTGCTGCTCATCCACTTTCACATTAGTGGTCTCCATAATTCTCTCCAATCTTTTGTTATAACATCCATATGCTTTGCTCTTAGTTGAATAACCAAGAAATATTCCTTCATCACATCTAGGGTCAAAATTTTCAATGGAATCATCTCTTTTGATATAACACTTACTTCCAAAGATTCTGAAATACTTAAGAGTAGGAGAATGACCAAACCACAATTCATAAGGTGTCTTACTGTTATCTCCTTTGATATGAACTTTGTTGAATGTTTAAACCACTGTACTTACTACTTCTCTCTAGTACATATGAGGCAAATTAGCTTCCATCATCATGGTTCTGGCTACATCCAAAATGGTTTTGTTCTTTCTTTCCATAATGCTATTCTACTTGTTAGGGTTCCCACAGATACTGACGGGGGGGGGTGAATCAATATCTGACCGGTAATGAAATTTTCTTAAAACTGAACATGCAGAATATAAAGTAACAGTATACCGGTATGCAAGAATTAATGCAAATAACAGAATCAAAAGCATCCACATGAAAAGAACACCATAACACAAGATGTTTAACGAGGAAACTTGGTGTGGGAAAAACCTCGGTGGGATTTGTGACCCACAATATTCACTTACTGGCCAATAAGAGAATATTACTTACAATAGGGGCCTGCACATGCAGGAAGGCCAACTAGCTAGAGCTCACTACTCAATAAGAAGTCACACTGACTTACAATGAGGATTTACACAAATCCAATATTTTGTACTACTTTACAATAGCATCTTCAATGCCAGATTCAGTAGCGGTTCTTGCTCTGTTCTTTACAATTAGCACATTAGGTCTACCTTATAATTTATTTATTGCTTTCTATCCATATCCTACAAATTCCTACAATGATCTCTTTTATATACAAGAGTCATTTTACAATTTGCCAAGTCAGCTTACAATGATAAACAAAATATTACATATCAAAAATCCTGTCGGCCTCTGTGCCAATATACATATTTCCTTCTATGCCAGTGTACATCTTCTGTGCCGGTGCCTGTGTAGATTGATTTTGTTGATGCCAGAGCACTATTTTGTTTGAGTAATGCTTTGCCGGTATAATGTCTTGCCAGTGCCATAGGATTGCAAGGTTGCCTGAGTAATGCTTTGCCGGTGCCATAGGATTGCAAGGTTGCCATCAATGACAAAACCTTCAATCACACACAATGTCTCATCGGAGTGTCCATATGCCAACAATCTCCCCCTTTGGCATTGATGGCAACACTCATGAGAAATTTCAAAAAGATATCCAAAAATGTGTACACCAAAAAATGTTACCAAAAATGTGAGAGCTCCCCCTGAGCATGTGATCCCTGTGTTTTGAATTTTCTCATCTACTACTCCCCCTTTGGCATCAATGACAAAGGTTAGTAGATTTTGTTGTTGTACCAATTCATAACCTCAACCTTGTAGTTGGGTAGTTATTATCTGAAGAATATCTCCCAAAATTAAGTTTATGCCATCCATAAACTTCTTGCTCTCCTTTATTGCTATCTCAGTTCTGTATATTGTACCGGTGAGATGCTGCAAGTGCTCTGCCGGTGTTTTTCTACCTTGTGTTAGTGCCTCTGAGATTTCCTTATGCAAAGATGCTAAATAGTCCAATCTTGGACTTAGTTTAGATCTCAAAAATTTTGCCTTGTTTATTATTTTCTCTTTTCTCTTTCTAATTTGAGCAGTTCTTCCTCAAAAACTGATAATGTATCAGGTGAGTTAACAAAATTATCAGCAAGTTTATTGATCTCTTCCTGTACCTTGCTCACTTTTTGTCTACATCTGTGGTCAAAAAGTTTATCTTACTGGTGTCTTTGTATAGAGTTTTGTACTCTTTCAATAAATTGCACAGTTCCAGTAGAAGTGTGTCAAATTCCCTATTACACTTCTTTATTCCTTCCTCAAAGAATTTTTGTTTTTCTTTTCTACACTTTCCTTTACAGTTTCTACCTTTGTTTGCTCAAAATTTCCAGAAATATATTTACAAAGTGTATCCAACTGGCCTAAAGAATCTTTGTTGGCTATATTACAATTGGGAGCTATTGATTTCAAAACTGGAATTGAATCATCTATCGCTTTATAGGCTTGTGAGCTATAATTAGTTATTTTCTTGATAGATTTGAGCAATACCTCAGTTACATTTGATGGTGACCCAATAAACTGAGTGCTGGTGGAAGTGACCATGCTGGTATTGACCTCTGGTAGGTCTGTTTGTGTCTCCATCTCTTTAAGAACAGTTTTTCTTGCATCATTTCTTAGCGGTGGCATCTGTTCTGGAGCCTTTAGCTCTATTGGTTGCTCTGTTTGTGTTCCAGATTCCATCTTTTTCTCTGAATCTACTACCGGTTGCTCTTTGTTTCTTATTGCCGGTTGCTCTTTGTTATCAGATTTATCTGTGGTATCCTTATCTACCACTATGTTGATTTTTTGAGTATCAACATTCACAATATATAGGACTTCAAGATTAGGATTATTATCCTCTGTGTCCATGCTCTTAGCTGTCGGTTGATCTTCTGCAGTTGTTTTTTTTACCGGTGGAGTATTTAAAGGAGGTGGGGGTAAGTTGTCTCTAATCTTGATACTTGGTGGTCCACCAACTTTGCCTTTCCCTTTGTCCTTTTGATATACCAGAATGGGCTTGGGATTCCTATATTCTTCTTGTTTTTCTTTTTCAACCAAGAATGTATCCCAACCATCTTCTGTTTCATTTGAAACTTTAGTAACTCTACCTGCCATTAGTGATATTTGCCAGTGTGCAGTGGAAAAAACTGTCTGGTTGGCCTGAGCTATCAAATCATCAATTTCCTTAGGTGAGTTGACTGGGTATACTGCAAGTAATTTTTCTATTTTAATTTTCTTATCCAACTCAACTATTCCTTGCCTTCTGGCCTCAAGTCTTTTATATAATTCATCAGGAATTTCATTTAGGACTTGCATAAAAAACTTTTTATACATGTCCATGTGTAATATAACACTTTCCTTGACTTGTCCTTTCTCATCATCTAATAGGGTGTCATAGATTTTCCCTATGTATTTCAATTTACCTTCCTCTGTGATCTCATTCAATAATATGTCAAAAGGGGCCAAGTCAGTGTTTGTCTTCTTCTTCTTTTTGGGGGTCAGCTTTTTCTTAGGTGTGGCTTTCTTGATTGGAGACCTCACAGCTTGTTGCTTCTGTCTTGTCCTTCTAGGTGAAGGAGTGGATACTGGTGAGGGGTCTCTTTTCCTAAAAACTCTTTTGAAAGTTGCTGGCATATCTCCTTCTGAGGAGGTATCTACCGATGATAGATGAGTTTCAGGCTATTGGGCTGCCAACTCTTCTTCTGTTATGCCGGTTTTCTTTAATACATCATCTTTTATGGCTTTTGCTTGCCTAGTTCCTTTCCTCACAAATGCCTCAACTTTCTTTACTCTCTTTTTAGATTGAATTTGACTTTCGATGGTCTCAGCACTACCAAATACTTCTTCCTTTGGTTAATTGGGGGCTTCCAGAAGTGCTTTGGCATAAGTTTCCACTATGTGGTCATCTATTTCATACCCCATCTCTGTAACCCAGATTGTTCTTGGGATGACTGCTTCCATCCAGATCTCATCCTTTTTGATTACAAAGCATATTTCATCCTTATATTTGTTGACAATTTCTTGTGATAGTCTAATTCTTTTATTCATTTTGACCTTTAGTGCTTGAAAATACTCATTGATATTCTTTTCTCTATTTTCACCCATGTTGTTGAATAAGTCAGACAATTGTCTTCCTACCGGTATGTTGAATCCAAAATCCTTATAGCCTATATCGAGAGCCTATTTGGTTATATGTAACATTAAGCATATAAGCAAATTTCCAAATCTAAAGGTTCCTTTCTTATCCTTCTTGATTTTTGCCAAATTGTCAATTAACTCATCTTTTAACCATTCACAGATATCAATTTTTACATTGTCCTTAACCATGTCATAAGCACTTTTTATGCATAAACTGGAAACAGAGTTAAGCCTATTTGCATGAGTTGCTTTGTAACCTAGAATCATGCTAATGAATCTCACATTTGTATCGGTCACATCAGTAACCCTCAATGATCTTTTGTCGGATGTTGCACCAGTTAATTTCATTACTAGGTCATTGGAGACCTTCTTGGTTTTGTCGGGTCTGGTACCAGTGGAAGGTAACCTTGTTACTACTTTCATAGCTACCTTTGTAATTTTATGCACTGAGTCAAGCCAAAAGAATGAGCCATGTACCTTGCTAAGAACTATCCTAACCACTTCCTTGCGAAATTCAGGAATGTAGAGGATTTCAGTGAATCCTAGGGTTTCAACAATTTTATGTTCAGGTTTCACATTTCTGGCATTGTCACATATAATATATTTATACATGTTTTTGATTTCTTCATCACCTAATTCCTCTATGTTGCAATGAATATACATTCTAGGGTCTTCTGCATAAACAACACCCTTTGGAATTTGGGAAAAAGCACCTGTGTTGTCATCTTTCTTAGCTACCTCGGGAACTAGCTGAAACATGGGCCTAGGTCATTTTATAACCTCGACTATTGTAGGGTTTGCTATGAATTCAGGTGCAGAGGAGGATGCCATGATGATAAATACCTTTTTCTGCCTTTGGATGGATTGATTGCTGAAGTGCTTTGCCTCTTTGCTCGGAATGCCTTAGCTCAGAAATCTTCGTGCTCTCTAAAAGTTTGAATTCATGGTGAAATGAAATGGAGCCAAAACCTTATTTTATAAAGTCTTTTCTGCTACCTACCACATTAATTGTTTGCCGACAATGTATTAACTCAACTTTATTTGCCGGTAATGAAGGATTTTCAACTTCTTTTCTCTAACCGAGAGAATAATAGCACATGTGTCATTAAATTGCCAAACCCTCAAGATAATTTTCTTCAATTTGATGAAGAACATCTTGCCGGTGGAGCATCATATTGTCCTGCCAGTGAAGCATTTGTTGGTTCTACCAATGGAGGAGTAACCCCAATATTTAGATCACCTTTTCTAATCCATTGCTTTGAAAATTCTTGCTTAACCTCTTCAACCTTTTCTTTACCTTTCAAGCTAGTACTTTTGTTATCTACCAGTGTACCTTTACTTCTACAGAATTTAGCAATATGACCAATCTTGTTACATGCATAATAAGTTACATTATTTTTCTGAATAGCTTTCCCATAACCTATGCCAGTTTGTGTTCTGCATTTATTTGATAAGTGACCAAATCTTCCACAAACATAACATCTTACATTCATTCTGCAATTTTTCAGAGTTTTGACCAATTTTGTTGCATTTGGTGCATTGACCGGTGGAAGGATTGATGTTCTGATAATTCCTAGATCTACATTCATTTGCCCTATGACCATATTTATTACAGTTAAAGCATTTTCCATTGAATTTGTAAGTATTAGAGGGTCTTACCAGTTTTCTTTGATCCTGGGTATTTGCAGTATCAGAGCTTTCTCCAACTTCAAATCCAACTCCAGAAGTGTCACCTCTGGGTTTTTGATTCTTCAATAAGGTACCGAGTTCTTCTGAGCTTTTCTTGAATTTTTCTTTGTGTTGATTTGCAGTTTCCAATTCCCTTTCCAAGATCTCTTTTTGTCTCATTAGTTCATTCGAGTCATTTTGAGTATGCATCAGATCTGTCTTCAACATATCATTTTCATAGCTAAGTCTTGTGTTCTCATTAGCTACATCACTTAGTCTTCTGGTCAATTCTTCTTCATTCTTCTTTCTATCCTCAATCTCTTTGCAGAATCTCATAGTCATATCCTGCATTTCATTTTTTGTTGTCATGATCTCTTGTTTCAATTTTCTTATCATATCATTTAGTGATTCCTTTTCATCATTTTCATTTTGCAATTTTTCACAAAGTTCTCTTCTCTTGTTTCTTGTAATAGTGAGATTTTCTTGAAGTGCTTGAATAATGTCCTGAGCTGCTTTTAAATCATCTTCTAATTTGATATTTTTTAACTTCTCTGCATCATAGTCAGTAAGAGCTCCTTCAAGTTGCTTCATCAGATTTTCCATCTTTACTGGTGTCAAGATCTTCCTCAAGCTATTAGGCTTCTAAAAATAGAGGACCAGGCTCTGATACCAATTGTTAGGGTTCCCATAGATACTAAGAGGGGGGGGTGAATCAGTATCTGACTGGTAATGAAATTTTCTTAAAACTGAATATGCAGAATATAAAGTAACAGTATACCGGTATGCAAGAATTAATGCAAATAACAGAATCAAAAGCATCCACATGAAAAGAACACCATAACACAAGATGTTTAATGAGGAAACCCGGTGTGGGAAAAACCTCGGTGGGATTTGTGACCCACAATATTCACTTACTGGCCAATAAGAGAATATTACTTACAATAGGGGCCTGCACATGCAGGAAGGCCAACTGTCTAGAGCTCACTACTCAATAAGAAGTCACACTGACTTACAATGAGGATTTACACAAATCCAATATTATGTATTGCTTTACAATAGCATCTTCAATGCTAGATTGAGTACCGGTTCTTTCTTTGTTCTTTACATATACCCTTGACCTACAATTCGCACATTAGGTCTACCTTATAATTTATTTATTGCTTTCTATCCATATCCTACAAATGCCTACAATGATCTCTTTTATATACAAGAGTCATTTTACAATTTGCCAGGTCGGCTTACAATGATAAACAAAATATTACATATCAAAAATCCTATCGGCCTCTGTGCTGGTATACATATTTCCTTCTGTGCCGGTGTACATCTTCTGGGTTGGTGCTGGTGTAGATTGATTTTGTTGATGCCAGACCACTATTTTGTTTGAGTAATGCTTTGCTGGTATAATGTCTTGCCAATGCCATAGGATTGCAAGGTTGCCTGAGTAATGCTTTACCGATGCCATAGGATTGCAAGGTTGCCATCAATGACAAAACCTTCAATCACACACAATGTCTCATTGGAGTGTCCATATGCCAACACTACTAAGGTGTCCAAGGTGCAAATAACTATCTTCTAATGCCATTTTTCTCACAATAACTGTTAAATTCACTGGATGTGAATTCACCACCTTGATCTTATCTCAGACACTTGATTTTTATCCTTGTCTCTATCTCAACCATATCTTTAAAGATCTTGAGTTTCTCAAAGGCTTTAGATTTATCCCTTAGAAAAGCAACACACATTATTCTAGAATAGTCATCAATGATTAACATGAAATATCTATCTCCTTGAAAGCTTCTTGTATTATTAGGACCACATAGGTCAGTTTCAATCAAATCAAGAATATCATTACATTTATCAAGTATTCTCTTAAAAGAATTTCTAGTTTTCTTACCCATTTGACATTCCTTACATACTGGATTATGAGGCTTCACAATCTTAGGTAAATATCTAACTGCCTTAGTTGAATTGATCTTTACAATACAATCAAAATTTACATGACACAACCTTTTATGCATAGCTAACTTTCATCAATATGTGAAATCAGACATTCCTTTTCACCAGAGTTAAAATGAAAGATGTTACCTTTTGTCTATGTACCGGTTGCAATCTCCAATCTTGATTTCCTAATGAATTTGCACTTTCCATCCTTGAATTATAATTACAATCCTTTGTCTACCAGCTTTTCTACACTCAAAAAATTATTCTTTAGACCTTCAACATAATAGACATTATCAATGTTATTCTTACCATCCAGTGAAATGGTTCCTCTTCCTTTGATCATGAATGCTTTGTTATTATCAAATCTGGCTTGACCACCATCAAATTCTTGCAGGGTTAGAAACTTCCTTTTGTCTCCTATAATATGATGAGAAAATCCATTGTCTATTACCCATTCATCTTTGTCTTGAAATTTTTCTGCAAGGGCCTTTTCCTCATTTTTTATAATTGGTTCTGGATCATCTTCCTTCATAGCATAAAATACCCAAGTCTTTTCCATTGCCAGATCCACTAGCTAAATCTCTTGTCAGTTATTCCTCCAAGTCATCAGTTAATCATTCCTCATTAGCATAGTTGCATGACTTGTTTTTGTTTCTCCTATACTTATGCTTCATCTGATATTTAGGGTTAGTCTTTAAAGATCTTCTTTCTCTTTCTTCCAATTTTGAATTCCTTTCAGGACATCTAAATGCAAAATGACTTGTCTTATTACATGCAAAAAATTTGAAAGGAGATTTTCCTTCATACTTATTTCCTATCGGATCTTTAGGTATCCTTCTAGAAAATAGGGATTCAATTTGCTCAAGCTCTTCATCTTCATTCCTAATCTCTTCCAATTCCTTTACATACAAAACTTTCTAATCTTTCTTGTCTATTGATGATATAGATGCATTAAACACAGTATCAATCTTTGCAACTCCTGGAGGACCAAATTCTTCAAGCTCAAAAGAAGATATCTTCCCAGCGAGTATATCTATTGAAAAAAGAATTAGGCATGGTTCTTAGCTCATTAATTGTAGTTACCTTCATCTTATATGTTGGTGGAAAAACCCTTAATACTTTTGAAACAATCTCTTCCTCATTCAGAGATCCACCACATCACTGAATTCCTAATACAATCTCATTTACCCTTCCCATGAATGCATAAATTCTTTCATCTTCCTCCATCTTCAAGCTTTCATATCTTACCTGGTAACATTCAAGTTTTGCAATTTTAACAGTGGGATCACCTTCATTCAGAGTCTCCAACTTGTCCCATAAATGATTTGTCATGATTTATTTGATAATTTCAGGATCTACTGATCTGATAAGGCGCTTAAGAGGGCTTCTCTAGCTTTGCAATCATTTTGAATGTTCTTTTCCAAGTCTATCGATGCAGGATTGCCAGATGTCAGCTCATGAGGAGTGTAACCATTATGAGTTATTTCCCAAATTTCTTTTCCAATGCATCGTAAATGAGTCTCCATCCAAATTTTCCATACTCCATAGTTTGTTCCATCAATCCTAGGGCTGTCCTTCTGGTAAACAAGAACTAAACTATTAGTTACCATAGGATCTTCATCAAGCGGTTAAGCTTCTACAAAAAGAGGACCAGTCTTTGTTACCAATTGTTAGAATAATTGGTGAACAACTAAGGGGGGGGGGGGGATTAGTTGTTAACAGATTGTATGAATTAAAGAACTTAAAACCTTATACTGGAATAACTGATAAAGCATTAAAGAATAATTGAAAACTAGAGAATTAATACCATGAAACCATAACACATAACACCATGATTTGTACGTGGAAGCCCGGTAAAGGGAAAAACCATAGTGGGAAACCCTACCCATAATCAGAGGATACTTCTACAGAAAGTATATGATTACAATAGGGGCCTGCACATGTAGGATGACACACTGCCTAGAGTGCAATACTCATCACAATGGAGTCTCATTGACTATAGAAGAGGCCAACCACCTCAAAGTATTTGGACTACAATCTAAAAAGAAAAACTGCCTCTGATAGCATCAAACATGGCAGATTACACTTTTGGTTAAGCTCAATATTAGCGGTCTAAAACCTCTTACATAAACCCAACTCAATCACCTATGGTTGATCAAATCCTCTACACAAATGATTATTACATTATTCTCTCCTTGCCTATATGATCTACAATGAGATCTTACAAATATTTATACAAGCCTTGGACCTAAACCATTAGGTCGGCCACCCAAATGATAATTTAATAGATCCATTATATAATATTAAAATAAAATCATAAAACATGTCGACATAAGGCCAAACAAATATCATCTAATCAATAAAACATCCCAGAAGTGTATCAGAAAGATTCACCAACACGTTTCATGAAACCGATTCATACACTAGATAGAACCAGACCTAAATTAGATCCACACACACCAAAGAAATGAAACCAATTAGTCAAGGCACAAACACAATCACCATCAGCATCCCAAATCCCTTCTAGAAGTTGCACCAACACCACTTATGCATTACATCAAAGATATTCAATAAATCTATGCTAGTGAAACCCTTACCGGACCTATAAAGAAGGATTGCTAGAACATAATATAGCATCCAATCACCAAGTCAATACTAATTGACTGAAGCATACTTTAGAAGCATATGAACAATCCATAGAAACTTATTCCATCATTCAAATCATACAGGTGACAATCAACTAATAATCCTCCCAATCCAATCCTTCTACTGGAAGTCAATAAACAACCATAATAGCTAGTGTTGACATCAGTGACAAAACATCAATGCAACACATAATCAATTCCATCATATTACCAACAATAAGTATTTAATTATCTTTACTAATGATTTTTCCAGGATGATGTGGGTAACTTTTCTAAGAGAAAAGTCTAAGGCATTTAGTTAATTTAAAGCATTTAAAGCTATTGTTGAGAAAGATACCAAGAAGAATTTGAAATGTTTGAGATCTGACTAGGGAGGTGAATTTATTTTTGATGAATTTGTGAAGTTTTGTGATGAATAGGGAAATAAAAGGCATTTTCCAGCTCCTACAACTCCACAATAGAATGGGGTAGAAGAGAGAATGAATAGAACAATTGTTGAAGCTGCTAGAACTATGTTGATTCAAGGTGAAGTATCGAAAATGTTTTGGAGAGAAGAAGTTAGCACTGCTATATATACTTTGAACTGGGTACTTGTCAAGAGAGTTAATAAAAAAACACCTTATGAATTATGGCATGGAAAGAATCGTAATGTAAGTTATTTGAAAAAAAATGGGAGTAAATGTTTCATTAAACATGATAATTTCACTAGAAAATTTCATTGCAAAGTATGATGAAGGTATTTTTCTTGGTTACTCTACAAAGAGTAAGGCATTTGCATGTTATAACAAGAGAACTAAGAATATCATTGAGAGTGTAAATGTGAAGGTAGATGAACTCTCTAATAAATCCGATGAGACCAGTAGAACTGAATCTGAGAATGATGAAGATAAACTTGTATTTATAGAACCGGAAGTGCAAAAGAATGTTGAGCAAGAAAATGCAGAAATAGGTGCTCAACCGGTAAATGAAGAAAGCGATGAAGAAGATGAAAAACATGAAGCAAAAGACACAACATCAGAACTGATAATACCAAGATATGTCAAACTGAATCATTCTAATGACCAAATAATTGGAGATAAAATTGTTGGTGTACAAACAAGAAGGAAAATTAGAGAAAACTCCTGTCTGATTTCAACTATTGAGCCTAAAATAGTGAAAGAGGCATTTAAGAACAATGATTGGATTAATGAAATGAATGAGGAATTGGATTAGATAGAGAAAAACAAGACTTGGACACTTGTTCCTAGATTGGAAGACAAGAATGTGATTGGCACTAAATGAGTCTTTAGAAACAAGTTAAATGAAGAAGGCAAGGTTGTGAGGAATAAAGAAAGATTGGTATGCAAAAGTTATAAAGAAAAACAAGGAGAAGATTATGGTGAAACCTTTGCATGGGTGGCAAGAATGGAAGGAGTAATAATGTTTCTTTCTTATGATGCATTTAAAGGATTTAAGGTCTACCAGATGGATGTTAAATCAACTTTTATTAATGGCATCCTTGAGGAAGAAGTGTACATAGAACAACTAGATGGAATTGATTAATCTAAGGATAAAGATATGGTTTCCAAGATACATAAGCTACTATATGGATTGAAGTAGGCATCGAGAGCATAGTATGAAAGATTGCATGCAAACTTGATCAAGATAGGATTCTGGTATACCAATAAGGATAGTAACATATATCTTAGGACTAATGGAGACAAAATGTTGATAGCTAAAGTATTTGTAGATGATATAATCTCTGGTGGTGATGATGATTTATGTATGAATTTTGTTGAGAAGATGAAGAAAGAATTTGAGATGTCTCTTATTGGTGAGATTAAATCTTTCATTGGGTTGCAGGTCCAACACTTGGATGGTAGAATATTTATCTGTCAGAGTAAGTATGTAAAAGAAGTGTTGAAAACATTTGGCATGGAGAATTGTAAACTGGTTGGTACTCCGATGGTGACATGTTGCAAATTTTCTAAACAAGATGATTTACCATTTGTTGATGAGAAGGAATATAGGTCAATGATTGGTAAGATGCATTATGTTGTTCATAGCAGGCCTGATATTGCACATACTACTAGATTAGTTGCTATATTTCAAAAGGATCCCAAGGAGACTCACTTGGTAGTGGTGAAAAGCATATTGTAGTACTTGAAAGGAACAATAGATTATGGTTTATGGTATCCTTATAAAGGTGATTTTTCTTTGAATGTGTTTACTGATGTAGACTGGGTAGGCAATATTGATGATCGGAAAATCACTACCAGTGGAGCTTTTCTTCTTGGAGGTAGATTGGTTGCATGGACAAGTAAGAAGTAAACTTGTGTATCTCAGTCAATAGTAGAGGTAGAGTATGTTGCAACATCAATTAATTGCACACATGCAATCTGGATGAGACATGTGTTAGAAAGCTTTAAATTTGATATGTCTAAACCAGTAACTATTTATTGTGACAACACTAGTGCAATTAATATTTCAAAAAATATTGTATTACATGCAAGAAATAAACACATAGAATTGAAATATAAATTTTGAAGGGAAGGTGTAGAGGAGAAACAAGTTAGAATGGAGCATGTGACAAGCAAAGAGCAACTAGCAGACATTTTCACTAAACCAATGTTGAAGACTACATTTGAGTACCTCAGAGGTAAATTAGGTGTCAGATCCCTACACAAGAAGATATAGGATATAAAAGATGCATCAATCCAGTGGACTTAATGACTATTCTTCACTGTGGATTGATGAGATGCAAGATACTCCATAGAGGGAGCAGCTTAGATGACATTTGGAGAGATGTTGAAGACAACAACAATAGATTTGATGACCGGTGATACATATGCACCTTTGGAATTGTTGTCAAAGGGGGAGAAGAAAACTATCAAAAAGGGGGAGAAGGCATGAAGAATCTGAATCGACAAATGAGGTACAACAGAGAGGAGTTGCAGAGAAGTTCCAGAATAGAGCAATATGACTTGCATATGTTGGTGATTATGTTGGTGATTATGTTGGTGTTGCCATCAATGCCAAAAGGGGAGAATGTTGGTATGATTGGCATAATTGATGCAGATGATGACTGAACCTCGGTAAAGGACTATTGGTGATGACATTGTGATGAAGAGATTGAGATTGTGTGATTGGATGAATTTAATTAGTTATTTATGTTGCCATTGATGGCAACTGATGTTTATTCATGACAATTAATGTTTACTTGTATTTTATTTTGTCATCTAAGTCTTTTTGGTCTATCAGAAAGAGCTTACCAGTAATGAAATGGGAAACTGGGAATTAGGACCTTAATCGGTAATCGAGGAAATGTTTTGATTGTATCTGGCATTTGGTGATGATTGAGATGTTGTGGTTTGGAATGTGAGTTTGTATCAATGTAATATGCATCTAAATGGAACCGCATTATGTTTTGGCAACCAAAAGTCATGTTTATGATTTCTGTTGAGTTTTTACTAGGGTTTAAGAAAGGTTTAAGGACCAGTAAAGAATTCTCTCAACCGATGATTATTTTTGGTTTGGTGATGATCTACATCAAGTTCAAATATTGGAGGTGACGTTGCACAATTCACGTAGAAAATTGTATTGTTGTTTGGTACATTTAGAGATGGAATCTCTTGGGAAACAACAAAATGCTTAGAAGAGTGTTCTAAGGGTTAACTTTGTATCAGATCAAGTTGCTATGATGAGTTAGTATCACTCAACAGTTGATATTGTCTTGTAAATGTTGTAATGATCCATATGATGATCTGATATGATCCTTGATGATCTGTATAGTAAAATCTTGATGTATTTAGGGTTTTAGTTATTGATTTAGTTGCAAAAGTTATTTATGTTGGTATAGATGATGTTTGTTGTGTCGGTGGTTTTTGAGAAGAGTGTGAAGCCAAACCAAAGTATGAGAGATCTACCAAAGTGTTGTAGATTTGGAACATAATTGGATCTGATCAAGCAAGAAGTTGTGTGCTATGCCCAGATCTTTCACCGGTGTTCCCTAACAGTTGCTAAAGACAAAATACCTTAACTAGGTAGGTCCTAACATGCCTTACATCATAAATCCCCTAATAGGATGACTCAACATCTGAGTTCTAAATCCTCTTGTGAGGTTGATCCTAACATGTCAAAGCTCCTAATAGGGCTCATCATCTAAATCCCTTAACCAGGTGACTCCTAATAGGGTCTACTCCTAACAGGGCATCTTTGTAAGCTCCTAACCAGGCTAGGGTCATAACAGGGCACATTCTGAAAGAGTGCATAATTCTTGTGGGTACCAATTCCCATTGTGGTTTTTCCCTATTTGGGTTTCCACGTGAAAATCATGGTGTTCATATGGTGAATGTTTTGATGTGATGTGATGATTTACTTTCAGCTTATACATTGTTAATGAACACTTAATGAGCAACATTGATATACCAGTTTAGCAGATGATTATCCACAGATACCGGTACTGGTAAATGAATTTATTGGTGGTTTATGTTTGATTTGGTGAATGTTTGATAAGTTTAATTTTTAGTTTTTCAAGTGGTGTTAATACTGATTTACCCCCCTCTTAGTTTTAATCGGATCCTCTAAGATTAACAGAGATACCCTAGGTAATGAATATGTTGGAAGATTAATATTGAAGATAAGATGGATCAAAGTGTTCCACTTGCATACTGTAGACTATAGTTTATATATGTATTCTTGTGCGATCTTGAAATTAAATGACGTTATATTGATGTATGCTTTCACACATGTACTTTTATGAGTTCTTGCAATTGGATAATGTTATGTTATTATTGGAAATAATGTAATGAATGTATTTTAAAAAGAATAATTTCCATTATTAGTAAATATAGATTTTTTTCTCTAGGGTATTTTGGTGGGCATTACAGAAATAGAACCTCTCCCATGCATCACATAGGCTTTGTAATGTCCAAATATTACTATTTCACCATCATATCTTTACTAAGCCATTGCCCAAGGATATATTTGAGTACTTGAGATGAAAATTGGGTGTTGTGTCACCCTCCTTCTGCACTTAAAGCATTGATTTGAGATATATGGTTCAGGGCAAGCATATTGTTTCTATACTTACTACCTTGAACCTCATGTACAGTCTCAGGGGTAGATCTAAATTTTTGTAAGAAGTATTGGCACTCATTTTTATATTGTAATAATGATTCATCTAGCTTATAGGAAACATAGGCCAAGAAGTTGTAAAGGTAATTTCTAATTTATTGCAAATGTGTCATGATCGAAATTGGAAATTCCTTTCATTGCTATAGAAAATCAAAGGGGATGTTCATGTACACTTGACAATCAGTTGTAGGTCCCTTGGCCATTGTTTTCAAAGGGAGAAAAAGAGATGCCCGTGTGTGTTCACATCAATTCCAAAGGGGGAGATTGTTGGCATTATTGTCATTGATGTCAATCAATGTTACAGGGATGTGAAGAGGTTGCAAAGAAGGACGTAACAAGTAATGTGCATAAAATGCACGTTATGCTATACAACTACATAGATATTGTAGATTGCAGACAAATATGGGTTATAGAGTACAAGTCAGTGTTAGTGCTAATCTATATATCCTACATTATGCACTAGACCAATCAGATTGGATTCATGGGAACTGTAGATTCAAATAGGTTAATTCATGGTAGTTCAACCAGTATGAAGGTTCGACTTGATAACCTATGTCACTCTTCAAACTATTGCATTTGATTGGTATGGCTAAGTTGGATTCAAGTGGTCCCCATCTATCTAGGTGTACATATATGTACATGTGTTGACGTTGCTTTCTCATGTTGAGAGTGTGTTTGTGTAGGTCCCATGGTGTGTTCATGAGTAGGGGAGTGACCGTGCAGGATAACTCCTATGTAAAGGAAATGGTGTTTCCCTTATCTTGCAACATGTTGGTTGAGTATTGAAAGTCATGCAGGACAAGAGTTTCATGGAGGTCAAAGACCCCTAGCTATCCTACGATGTAATGAACAAGGACTTAAGGCCTTGATGGATAACGCTATTCAAAGGAGCTCAAAGAAGATAGATTCTCTCTCTTATCCTACGGTGTCAATAGTGACCAAAATGTGTCACATGGGATAGGCAACTAAAGGGAAGTTTGCAGATTCCCTTATCCCATACAGGCTTGTTGGCATTATGTTGTCATTGATGTCAATTGGTAAGAAGAGGATGTCAACTAGTAGTGTGGATAGTGAAGCCAATCAGTAACCAAGTTAGGGTCATCGGTTTACATGTCAGTGTTGGGAAAGAAGGAACCAATTAGCGAGTATGCATGTTGATACTAAACAAGCATGGTAGAGAAAAGACTAGTGACTGATGTGAACCAGCAAGCATGTGACCAGTAGAGCTTGATGGTATGATGAAAGAATAAGTATCCGGTAGATTATTGAAAGGGGGGGTGAATCAGTAAACTTCCCAAACTGATACAAACTTCCCAAACTGAAATTCAATCACATGAAGTAAACTTTCACTATCCAAATCAATACTCATAAGAATACTCAAGATCAACTGGTTAACTATTATAACAACTTAGTAGTAAACAACTTCAATCTTGTAAACATCAAAATACTTAATCATATATCAACATATTTTATCTCTCAATGTTTCTAGTTATCATGCCTTATCAAAAGTTAATCAAATCAAGAAATAAGATCATAACCACAAAAACATTCACCACATGACACAAATGTTTATACGTGGAAAACCCAAATAGGTAAAAAACATGGTGAGATGAGACTCACAAGATAGCTATCTAAACTCTTCTGAAGTTTTCCCTGTTAGGAGCCAAGCCTGTTAAAGATTTGTACACTAAGTCATATTAAGAAATAATCCTATTAGGAATCAATCGGTTAAGGGATTTACAAAATGCCTTGATTAAAAGAAAATACCCTGTTAGGAGTAACCTTAGTAGAGGATTTGAGAATCCAAGCTGATGGATCACCTTGTTAGAGGATTTAAGAAATAACCAAGCATGTTAGAGCTTACCCAGTTAGGGGATTTCAGTTCTGTTGTAATTGTTAGAAAACAACAGGTTTTCTCGATCTATCTGAATAGCAATATATTTGCTTGATCAAATCCTTTTAAAATTCAATCTGCTTTAACACAAATTGTAGATCTATTCTCTAGTTAGGAAACCACACACTCAACTGATTTCAGCCAATACTTTGCCAACAACTTTACAAACAACTTCTTCGACCTTAAATATAAATCACTTAGGTCGGTAACACAAAAAAAACCTAATTCTCTCATAGAGATTACAAACAAATTGGTTCAAGTGTGACTGTTGGATTTAAATAGCAATGTGTACACATTCTTCAAGAAAATTCCAACCGTTCCATGATCACCACTTCTTCGGACTTTGTAACTCATCACGCACTATGCATTAGATGCAATCCACTTTTCTCATTCCATAGACAATCAAACAAATGCGCCAAAACAATTTGAACTGATCCTCATACAATGATCACACATGTTGCCATCATTATCACTCATCATCATATAATAAACCAATAAACTTGATCAGTTAGGGTTTAACAAAAACAACTGGTAGGGTTTACCAGTTACATTGCATAGAAAGGGTTTTACCTTATACACTGATTTACCAGTTCAACTCACAAAATTACATACTGATTTACAACATCTTCCTCAAAGCTCTTCCTACTCGTTACAAGACAATATCAATAACAACAATAATATCAACAATAGCATAAATACCATTACTAGTTGAATTGACATCAATGACAACATAACATATCATTAATGCAATCTTCATGCAAATGCCAACAATCTCCCCCTTTTGCATTGATGGCAATACAAATATCAACACCTCTGATTGCTATTGTGATTGGTGAATAGGAATCCTAGTTTACATTACCAAGTATTCACCATGCTCTATCTATCTTTAGCCTGTCGCTGGTTTCCCTTTGCCAATCACATAATTCTTTTCCTAATCAAATAATTCTTCTCCCCCTTTAACAGCAATGCCAAATTAAAAATAAAACATGTAATTGCAAATTTTCACTGTGCATCAACAATATACTGCAACTTGATGCTCCCCTTGTAGAATACATCTACTTCTTCATCAATCCATGTAAAATTCTACAAGTGACTCAGGGACTGATGCAATCAGCATCATGGTCAACTAACTTCATGAAGAGGGACAACCCCTAGTTGTCTTCTAAGACACTCAAATGTAGTCTTAGGTAGAGGTTTGGTAAACATATCTGCAAGCTGCTCCTTAATAGAAACATACTCTAAGATAACATATTTACTTTGAACTTTTTCCCTCAAAAAGTGATACTTCAATTCAATGTGCTTGGTGTCAGCATGCAAAACATGATTCTTAGAAATATTTATGGCACTTGTATTATCTGTTGGAATTATGGATGACTTCATCATGTGCTGCATTGGTTTTGTCATTTATGTCAACACTTATCTTTTTGGAGATCTACATTGTTGATTTGGCACTATGGTTATATTGGTTTATTATGGAACCGACACATTGTGGTCCCGACATGGTTAGTGGCTTATGCACAGTCACTAGTATATTCTTCACCGACAAGATATATTATTCACTGGTAGTGATGGTGACTTGTTATCATCTAGAGATCATTTGGTTATGTCGAAGGCATAGATTGGATGTTTGGATTTGGTGTTTTGATTATTGGTCTAATTGGGTTGACATATTTGCCTTTATCGACATATAAGTCTAGGTTATGGACTGGTACAAGATATCATATTCCATATTAGCACAACACATTTTGGAAATGGTTTATTGATTGGATAATGTATTTATCCAACATATTGTATCACACCAAAAATTATTTTTTAATTGATTTAATTGTAATATCTTTAGTGAGCCGACCTCATGTTAAGGTCCTAGGTTTTGTATAAATGATTGTAACATCTTATTGAAGATCATTGAAGAGAGAAAATAAGCAGATCCTTGTGTGAATCACACATATATTATCTGAAGGTTGAAGGAAAGGTTACGAAGGTGTTTGACACTCATGGTCGGAGCTTAAATCGGTGCTAAATCCAGCATTGCAGATGCTATTCTGAAGCAGTACATTGTTATTGGATTTAACCATCCAATTGTAGTCAGTGTGGCTCCCTTTTGTGATGTAGCAGTGAGCTCTAGGTGGTTGGCCATTCTGCATGTGAAGACTTCATTATTGTATACACTTACTATCTGTAGTAGTATCATTTGATTGTAGGTAAGGTTTCCCACCATGGTTTTTCCCCTTACAAGGTTTCCATGTCAAAATCTTTGTGTCATGTGTTGTGGATGTTGTTTCTCTTTCTATTTCATTCATTAAGTTATACCAACACTATTATAACTATTAATCTATTTTACCGACATTAATTTTCTTTTACTGGCACTATGTTTTAAGTTGGAATAATTAGTTTTGGGTTATAATTTATTGACAATTGATTCAACCCCCCCCCCCCCTCTCTATTTTCCTTCTCGGTTCCTAACAATTGGTATAAGAGCTAAATTCTCTTTTTGCAGAAGCCTAATAGCTTGAGGAAATCCTATGGGAGTAAATGTTTTTAGGAAGGATAGTCCTAAACTTGATGAAACTAACTATGGTATATGGAAGATCAGAACAGAGACACATCTGAACTACATTGGAAGAGATATATGATATGTTACTAAGAATGGCTATGTTGGTCCTACTCCAAATATCCCTCATCCACCGACATTGGCTAAAGAATTGGAGAATGTTTGCAACGTAAGAGAAGTATTTCTAAGCATATTATCAGATCAACTAATCATGGGATTATCAGACAGATCTACTGCAAAAGCTATTTGGGATAAACTTGAAACATTGAATTAAGGAGATACCACTATCAAGATTGCAAAATTTGAATGTTACCGGGCCAAGTATGAAAATTTAAAAATGGAAGAAGATGAAAGAATTTTTGCATTTATGGAAAGAGTTAATGAAATTGTTTTAGGAATATAATGTTGTGGAGGATCTTTAAGTGAAGATGAAATTATTTCTAAATTTTTAATAGCTTTTCCACCAGCTTACAAAATGAAAGTAACTGCTATTAATGAGTTGAGAACAATGCCTAATACATCAATTTCTAGAGATACCTTGGAAAAATTTCAACATTTGAGCTTGAAGAATTTGGTCCTGTTGCTATAGTCAAAACTGATATAGCTTTCCAAGCATCATCATCAACATCATCATCATCATCATATGACAAAACTGATTGGAAAAAACTTTATGCAAAAGAATGTAAAGATATGAGAAGAGAAAATGAAGAACTTGAAGCACTATTTGCAAGGAAGATGCCTAAAGGTTTGGTAGGAAGTAAGTTTGAAGGTAAAGAACCTTTCAAATGTTTTAATTGCAATAAAGCTGGTCATATGGTGTCTAGGTGTCCTAATAGACATGCAAGACTAAGGGAGGAAGCAAAAAGAACATATAAGCCTAACCCTGAATATCAAAGATACAAATTTAATAAAAACAAAGATAAGTCATGTTACTATGCATATGAAGGTGTTACAGATGATTCAGATGAAGATCCAATAGATAGTGGATGGGAATTTGTTGCAATAAAAGAAGATCAATCGACACCTATTGTCAAACTAGTAGAGCACGCACTAGCAACAAAAATTGAAGAAAAGGATGATTGGATCATAGGTAGTGGATGCTCACATAATATGACTAGTAATAAAAGCAAATTCTTATCATTACAAGAAATTGATGGAGGTCTAGTAAGATTTGGAGATGACAAAGCTTGTTTAATCAAAGGAAGAGGCACTATATCTTTGGACGGTAAGCATAACACTGACAATATTTATTATGTAGAAGTTTTAAAACATAATCTTTTGAGTGTTGGTTAGTTAGTGGAAAAAGGATTTCAATTACAATTCAAGAATGGAAAATGCAAAATCATGAACAGACCTGAATTGGAGATTGCAACTGATAATTAGACTAAAGGTAATATCTTTCATTTGAATACCAGTGATAAGACATGCTTGATTGCACACATTGATGAAAGTTGGTTATGGCATAAAACACTCTGTCATGTGAATTTTAATTGCATTATAAAGATCAGTTCAACTAAGGCATTAAGGGATTTACCTAAGATTGTGAAACCTCGTAATCCGGTATGTAAGGAATGTCAAATTGGAAACCAAGTTAGAACATCATTTAAGAGCATTTATAAGAAATCCAACAATATTCTTGATTTAATTCATACTGATTTATGTGGTCCAGCAAGAACAAGAAGTCTTCAAGGTCATAAATACTTTATGCTAATAATTGATGATTATTCTAGAATGTGTTGGGTTACTTTTCTCATGGAGAAATCATAAGCTTTTGGAAGATTCAAGATATACAAGGAAATGGTAGAGAATAAAACTGGCAAGAAAATCAAATGTTTAATATATGATCAAGGAGGAGAATGGAATCAAAAGACAACTATCAGCACCCCAGACACCCTAGTAGAATGGAGTTGTGGAAAGAAAGAATAGAACTATACTAGATGCAACAAGAACCATGATGATGGAATAAAATCTACCTCATGTGTACTGGAGAGAAGCAGTGAATACAATGGTTTATACTTTCAATAGAGTTCACATCAAAAGTGAAACCGATAAGACCCCTTATGAACTATGGTTTGGTCAAACTCCTACTCTTAAGTATTTCAGAATATTTGGAAGAAAATGTTATATTAGGAGAGATGAGTTTATTGGCAAATTTGTTCCTAGAAGTGATGAAGGAATATTTAGTGGTTATTCAACTAGAAGCAAGGCATATAGATGTTATAATAAAAGACTAGAGAAAATCATTGAGAGTACTAATGTGAAGATAGATGAACATTTTAGAGGAGATTCAAGATCTGTAGAACCAACAGTAGAAATGATTATTAATGAACCAACATAGATTGCACTGGTACATAGTGAAGAACTAGTCACACCGGCATTGTCTGAAAACTCAACTGTGACTGAAGAACAATAGCCTGTAAGTGGAAATCAGAATAAACCCAGGTATGTAAGATTGAATCATTCAGAGAATCAGATAATTGGAAATAAAAATTAAGGTGTTATGACAAGAGGAAGATTGGCAAATGAGGAGGTGTGTTTAATTTCTCAAGTTCAACTAGCATCAGTTATTGAAGCATGTCAAGATAAACATTGGATAAAAGCAATGGAAGATGAATTAGAACAAATTGAAACGAATAATACTTGGATATTAGTTCCCCAGCCTAAAGACAAAAATGTAATAGGAAGTAAATGGGCATTTAGAAATAAACTTAATAAGGATGGTGAAGTAATAAAAAAAAAAGCAAGATTAGTTTGTAAAGGTTATTCTCAGAAAGAAGGAATTGATTATAATGAAACCTTAGCATCGGTAGCTAGAATTGAAGTAGTTGGACTATTTCTTGCATTTGCAGCTCATAAGAACTATAAAGTTTATCAAATGGATATTAAATATGCATTTTTGAATGAAGATCTTGAAGAAGAATTTTACATTGAACAACTTGATGGATTCTCATTAACAGATGATAAAGATATGGTTTGCAAGTTAAGGAATTATTTATATGGATTGAAGCAACCTCCTAGAGCTTTGTATGCTAGACTAGATAAATATCTTTTAAAGCTTGGATACACAAAAGGTAATGCTGACAGTAATCTGTATTACAAAGTTACTAATGATGACATTTTGGTTATTGAAATATTTGTGGATGATATCATTTTTGGAGGTGAAGATGAGTTATGTAAATACTTTGCTAACAAGATGCAGGAAGAATTTGAAATGTATATGATTGGAGAGAAAAAAATTTCTAGGTTTGGAGATTTCTCAAATAGATAAAGGTATATTCATATGTTAAACAAAATACTTGAAGGAACTTTTGAAGAAATTTGGTATGGAAAACTCCAAACCGGTAAGCACTCTTATGACTACAACAAATAAATTGACATTAAAGGATGATTCAACTCCTATTAATCCGACAAGGTACAAATCTATGATTGGAGGATTCCTATATCTGACACAAACTAGACCTGGTATAATGAATGCAGTATGTATTGTTTCAATATTTCAAAGCAATCCTAAACAAAATCATGAATCGGCAATAAAATAGATATAATGGTATCCTAAGAATGACAATTTTGATTTATGTGCATATACAGATGCAAATTGGGTTGGAGATGTAGATGACATAAAGAGTACCACTGGTGGTGCATTCTTTCTTGGCAGAAGGTTAATTTCATGGATCAGTAAGAAGCAGACTTGTACATCATTATCTAGATTAGAATTAGAATATGTTGCAACAACAACTAATTGCACTCAGGCATTATGGATGAAGCAAATGTTTAAGGATATAAAGGTAAAATGCAAAGAACCAATAATTATTTATTGTGATAATTCAGTAGCAATTGATATATCAAAGAATCCCGTATTTCACTCTTAAACAAAGTGTGTTTCTATTAAGTACAATTTTCTAAAAGTGAATGTTAAAGCAAATGAAGTGAGATTGGTTTATGTGAATACTAAAGAGAAAATTATAGATATTTTACAAAGTCTTTTCCTAAGGAAACATTTGAATATCTTAGAGAGTAGCTTGGGGTAATTCCCCCACCGGCAGAGACTTGAATGGTGAAGATTGGCATCAAACCGATAGGGACTAACATAAAAATATTTTTTCGGCTTTGATGAAGCAGAGCTACTGCTCAGGGGGAGTAGTTAGTTGTATGTTATGTTTTGATTCTTAATTGCTTTGGCATTTGATGTCAAAGGGGGAGAGATGTCTATGGAAAAAAATTATACTTTGAGGAGAGATGAATATTCTACTTGGAGAGATGTATTTTGGTTTTGATTTCTGGTATTGATCTATTTTGGGAGATTGTTGGTTTTTGGCATTCCGTTTTTGGCACTTAGATGTTTTTCCATCTAATGTTTCCATCAATGGCAAAGGGGGAGATTGTTAGTATTATGGATGACTTAATCATGTGTTGCATTGGTTTTGTCATTGATGTCAACACTTATCTTTCTGGAGGTCTACATTGTTGATTTGGCACTATGGTTATATTGGTTTATTATTGAACCAACACACTGTGGTTCTGAAATGGTTAGTGGCTTATGCACAGTCACCGGTATATGCTTCACTGACAAGATATATTGTTCACCGGCAGTGATGATGACTTTTTATCATTTGGAGATCATTTGGTTATGTCGAAGACATGGATTGGATGTTTGGATTTGGTGTTTTGATTATTGGTCTAATCAAGTTGACATATTTTCCTTTACCGGCATATAGGTCTAGGTTATGGACCAGTACAAGATATCATATTCCAGATCAGCATGACACATTTTGGAAATGGTTTATTGATTAGATAATGTATTGAACTGACATATTGTATCGCATCAAGACTTATTTTGTAATTGATTTAATTGTAATATCTTTAGTGAGCCGACCTCATGTTAAGGTCTTAGGTTTTCTATAAATGATTGTAAGATCTTATTGTAGATCATATTATGAGTGTGTGAGAATATTGAAGAGCAAAAAATAAGAAGATCCTTGTGTAAATCACGCAGATATTATCTAAAGGTTGAAGGAAAGGTTATGAAAGTGTTTGGCACTCAGGTCAAAGCTTAAACCAGTGTTGAATCCTACATTGCAGATGCTATTCTGAAGTAGTACATTGTTATTGGATTTAACCATCCAATTGTAATCAGTGTGACTCCCTTTTGTGATTGAGCAGTGAGCTCTAGGTGGTTGGCCTTTCTGCATGTGCAAAATCCATTATTGTATACACTTACTATCTGCAGTAGTATCATATGATTGTGGGTAAGGTTTCCCACCATGGTTTTTCCCCTTATAGGGTTTCCACATCAAAATCTTCATGTTATGTGTTGTAGATGTTGTTTCTCTTTCTGTTTGATGCATTAAGTTATACCAGTATTAATATAACTATTAATCTATTTTACCAACATTAAGTTTCTTTTATCGACACTATGTTTTAAGTTGGAATAATTGGTTTTGGGTTGTAATTTATTAACAACTGATTCACCCCTCACCTCTTAGTTGTCCTTCATGGTTCCTAACATTATCACATAAAATATTTATAGGTTGTGAGATTTTCATCAGTAATACATTTGGTCTAAAATTCTGATGAAGGTATATTGTGACCAAATTTGATTTTTTTTTGAGAAAATGCTCACATTCATCAGAATTCCGATGATAATTCAACATTTGGTTTTGATGGAGAAGGAATTGCCAATGAAATTAGTGTTTTTTTTTTAAAGTGCCTGTGTTTATCAAAATTCCAACGACCACGGGCATTAGTTAAAAAAAAAGAAGAAAAAAGACCAAGTCATTTGATAAACATTGATCCCACCTCTTCATCTCGTCGACCTCTGCCATATTCACAAAAAAATGGGCATTACAAGGAGGGAAACAGTTTTGGATTGTGGTGCCGCCAAGATTCGGTTGAAGAAAAAAGGTAAGGTAATCAACCAATTCACTCACAAGATGTTTTCTTGAAGAAAAAAAAATTATGTTTGTGACAATGTGTCGAATTTTACAGAGGTGGTTGCATTTGTGCTGGTTGATGATCAAGTTTTATCCTTCTTATAATGAATTTTCTTGCTCATATTTTTTTCCCTAGCTCATATTCATTGTCTGGTAGAAAAAGAGATAAATAAGATTGATTTGAATGGTTCATCTAATGAAATGATCAATTATCTTTTCTATAGGCATAACCTCTTAGGGAAAACCCTAATTAAGGAGCAGGATGACCTAAACTTGCATGATCAAATAGGGAAGAACCACATATTGTTCCACTCTTATATCCGACATCCATTGGAAGTGACCTAAACATAGGCTCTAGCTGAGGAGCTTACCTTGGAAATGGATGCTAGTATATATGGTTGTGATAGAAACTCCCTGCTACAGGACCATGAGACCATTGTGTAGTGATCGAGTGCCATTTTTTGTTAGTGTTTTAGAAGGGAGGATAAGCGTACCATGATAGGAAGGTGGTATAAAATGGAAGCTAAGAGGTATATGGTTATGATGTGTTGGTTAGGATAAGATAGGGAGGTAAGTGATGAAGGATGTAATGGTGAAAGAGTAAGTTAGGATATGTTAGGGGTTTGGAAGGTAGGAAAGTGAATGGGGGGAGATAAAGGGATGTGAAGGATGCAATGGGGCTAGGTAGGTGAGGTAAAAGTAAATGTGTATGAGGTTAAGGTTTAGGATAGGATGTAGGAAAGTGAAGGAGGTTAAGAGAGGGGATATGAAAGGTATATGGAAGGTAATAATGATAGGAAGTGAGGTAAAGGTTATGAGGTGTGGGTTAGAAAATAGGGTGTAGGAAATGGAAGGAAGGGTCATCCATGTTGTAGTGCTTCAAGAGGAGCACATTCACATGAGGGACAAGAAGAGTCATTTCATGCTGTAGTGTACCTCCTTAAACCTTCCACCAACACCAAAATCAATACCAAACTCTTTCCCAATCTCGCTAATGGACTAACTCAACTCACTATCAAATTGTGACAACCAATGCAAGGTTTAGGACAGTAGTAATTAGGATATTCTAATTATGGTGGGGCCTATCCAAGATAGGGTTATATGAGACAGCGGTAAGTTCAACAGTGATGTGTATTAGATTGTCATCAAAGTTTCCTTTTAGTGTTACTTTGTATCAGCATTAACCACTTATTTTCATTTCATTATAATCAGTTTGTTATTCCTTATAAGAATTTGTAGTATTACCATAATTTGCATAACCTGAATTTGATTGTATTATGTATTCTTGACATTATGTGTAGATATATATATTTGTATGTTATGTCTGGTAGTAACTGTTGGTATTTTGGATATGTTTGATATGGTTTGGTCATTGATGTCAAAACCTGTCATCACTTGTCAACCTTATCAGCACTTGGAGATCTTTGGTTATGTTCACCGTCAAGTCAAGTGACTTATGCATAGTCACTGGTATTTGGTTCACCGGCAGGTTATATTGTTCACCGACACTTGGAATGACTTGGAGACTACCTGGTTATGTTGAAGACATTATTTGATCACTTGGTTTTGGTGATTTGGTTATTAGACTATTTGGGTTTGCATATTTGTTGTTATCGACAAATACGTCCAGGATATGCACTGACAAGCATATCTATTCCAAATCAGCACGACATGTTATGGAGATGATTTATTTTATTGTAAATGCATTGAGCCGACATGATTCATCTCTTATTGATTTATCTATAATTGATTTTATTGTAATATCTTTTAGTGAGCCGACCTATTCAATTGGTATTAGGTTATGGTATAAATGTAAAATCTCATTTATGAGATTAATATGTGAAAAAAAGTATTGTAATAGGATAGATGAAAAAATAAGAAGAGCTATACACATAGACATCATTTGAAGGTTGAAGGAAGGTTTTTGTGAAGGCAATCAGAACTTAAATAGTACTGAATCCAGCATATGAAAATGTTATTTTGTGCAGTACATTATCATTGGATTTAACCATCCAATTATAGTCAGTGTGACTCTCATTTTGTGATTGAGCAGTGACCTCTAGGAAGCTGGTCTTTCTGCATGTGCAGACTCCATATTGTACACACATACTATCTGTAGTAGTATCATTTGATTGTGGGTAAGGCTTCCCACCATGGTTTTTCCCCTTACAAGGTTTCCATGTACAAATATTTGTGTTACATGTTGCAGATGTTATTGTCTTTCTATTTCACGCATTAATCTTTACCAGTACTGCAAATAACTAATAAAACTGTCTACTGGCATAAAGTTTGGTTTACCGACATTAAGCATTAAGTTTTGGCTAAGTCAATTTTGGTTGAATTTATTAGACAATTGATTTACCCCCCCTCTTAGTTGTCTCCGGGACCTAACAATTGGTATCAAATCATAGTCCTCTTTTTGTAGAAGTTTAACAACTTGAGGAGATCCAATATCTTCTAACTATTTCAGGAAGGAAGTCCAAAACTTGGTGGAACTAACTATGGCATATGGAAGATCAAGATGGAGACACATTTGAATTGCACTGGAAAGGACATATGGGATGTTACAAAGAATGGTTATACTGCTACTACTCAAGGTCAACCTAATCCACCTAACTTGGCTAAAGATGAGGAAAATGATTGCAAGGCAAGAGAAGCACTTTTGAGTGCATTGTCAGATCAGCAAGTCATGGGATTATCAGATAGATCTACTACTAAAGCTATTTGGGACAAATTGGAAACATTGAATGAAGGAGATTCCACAATCAAAATTGCAAAACTTGAACTTCAGGGTCAGGTATGAAAATCTGAAAATGGAAGAAGATGAAAGAATTTCTGGTTTTATGGAAAGAGTAAATGAGATTGTTTTGGGTATACAATGTTGTGGAGGAACCTTAAGTGAAGATGAGATTGTTTCTAAAGTTTTAAGAGATTTTCCACTAGCATATAAAATGAAAGTTACTGCTATAAATGAATTAAGAACAATGCCTAATGCATTAGTATCTAGAGACACCTTGGTTGGAAAACTTTGAGCTTTTGAACTTGAGGAATTTGGTCTTGTTGCTACTATTAAGACAACTCTAGCTTTCAAAGCATCATCATCATCTACAACATCATCATCATCATCTGAGAAATCTGATTGGAAAGCCTTTTATGCAAGAGAACTTGAAGAAAGCAGGAGAGAAAATGAAGAACTTGAAGAACTAGAAGCACTATTTGCAAGGAAAATGCCTAAAGGTCCAATTGGAAGTAAGTATGAAGGTAAAGCACCCTTTAAATGTTTTAACTATAATAAGATTAGTCATATGGCTTCTAGATGTCTTGATAAACATGCAAGGCGAAGAGAAGAAGCTAAAAGAACATATAAGCCTAACCCTGATTATCAGAGATACAAGTTTAAGAAGAATAGAGACAAATCTTGTTATTATGTTGATGAAGGAGTCACTGATGATTCTGATGAGGATCTGATAGACAATGGATGGGCTTTTTTTGCTATAACAGAAGATCAACTTACACCTACTGTTCAACTAGTAGAGAAGGCCCTAATAGCTAAAGTTGAAGATAAGGATGAATGGATTATTGATTCAGGATGTTCACATCACATTATTGGTGATAAGAGTAAATTATTAACCTTCCAGGATTACAATGGAGGTCTAGTAAGATTTGGAGATGATAAAGATTGTATGATAAAAGGAAAAGGAACTGTATATGGTGAAAATGGATAGCAATAAACAACAATATTGAAAGACTAAAATGGATTCAACCACAAAACCCTAGCCTAACAATGAACAAAGATCCACCATAACATATGAAGATTACCTAAGACAATGCAAATAACTCAAAATCACAAAGATTATACCATCACATGTCCAATAGGGTTTTGATCTCCATTCTTCCTATCTCCATTGATCTTGCTTGATATACTTGCTCTCAGATTTTTGTATGCACAAGAGCTCAACAAAGAACGGAATGTGGTTGCAAGTGGAATTGTAGTGTAGCCAAGTACTCCAAAATCAGTCATTAGGGTTTGACAATGAAGAAAGCATCTCCTTAAATAGAAGACACAATAAGAAATGGAGGGTTAAGATTGAGAGGTGTAAAAAGAGAGGTCGGCTAGGATTAGAGGGTAGGTATAAGAAATACCAAAATAATGAAAGAGGTAGGTAGTGTAGGAAATAAGAGATGAATGACATGTGTCATGTGTAGAAAAAGATAATGAATTAATTAAATAAATAAAGATTTATTTAATTAATAGAAGAAGTAGGGCAATTAAATAAATAAGATATTTATTTAATTTAGGAAAGGGATAATTTAAATAAATAAATGTATTTATTTAAATGAGAAATAAGGCTAGAAGAGGATAAATGAATGAATTAAATAAATAAAGATTTATTTAATTAATAGAAGAATTAGGCTTAGATAATTAAATAAATAAAATATTTATTTAATTAGACATGACAATTTTAGGTGTCTACAGGAACTATATCATTTTATGGTAAGCACAATACTGATAATGTTTAATATGTTGAAGGTTTGAAGCATAATCTTTTGAGTGTTGGTCAATTAGTTGAGAAAGGATTTCAGTTACAATTCAAGAATGGTAAATGCAAAATCTTAAACAGATCTGTTTTGGAAATTGCAATTGGTAATCAGACTAGAGGTAATATCTTTCATTTGAGAAACAATGAGAAAGCATGTTTGATTGCTCATATTGATGAAAGTTGGTTATGGCATAAGAGACTTTGTCATGTAAATTTTGATTGCATTGTGAAAATCAGTACAACTAAGGCAGTAAGAGATTTACCTGAGATTGTTAAACCTCACAATCCGGTATGTAAGGAATGTCAATTTGGAAAAGAAGTTAGAGCAACTTTCAAGAGTATTCTAGATTAGTCTAACAATGTTCTTGATTTAATTCATACTGATTTATGTGGTCCAGCAAGAACTACAAGTATACAATGAGATAGGTATTTTATGCTAATCATTGATGACTATTCTAAAATGTGTTGGGTTACTTTTCTCAGGGAGATATCTGAAGTATTTGAGAAATTCAAACTATTCAAGGTGATGGTAGAGAATGAAACCGGCAAGAAAATCAAATGTTTGAGATCAGATCAAGGAGGTGAATTCACATCTAAGGAATTTAATACATTCTATGAAGTGAATGGGATCAAAAGACAACTATCAGCACCCCAAACACCCCAGCAAAATGGAGTTGTTGAGAGGAAAAACAAAACTATCTTGGATGCAGCCAAAAGTATGATATTAGAAGCAAATCTGCCTCATATATACTGGAGAGAAGCGGTCAATACAATAGTTTATACATCCAACAGAGTTCACATCAAAGGTGAAACTGGTAAGACCCCTCATGAACTATGGTTTGGAAATACTCCTACTCTTAAATATTTTACAATATTTGGAAGTAACTGCTATATTAGAAGAGATGAGTATATTGGCAAATCTGATCCTAGAAGTGATGAAGGAATATTTCTTGGTTATTCATCTAAGAGCAAGGAATATAGATGTTTTAACAAGAGATTGCAGAAAATTGTTGAGAGTGTAAATGTGAAGATTCATGAACAGTTTAGAGGAAATTCAAGGTACATGGACTCTAAACTGGCAATAGAGATAATCACAAATGAACCTACTGTGAGTACACTGGTATAGAATGGTGATCCAATTACACTGGCATCATCTGAGGATTCAACAGTTACTGAAGAACAACAACAAGTAAAAACACCCTGGTATGTAAGATTGAATCACTCTGAAGATCGGATAATTGGAAACAAATTTCAAGGAGTTATGACTAGAGGAAGATTGGCAAATGAAGAGGTATGTCTTATTTCTCAAATTGAACCTACATCAATTAATGAGGCATGTGAAGATAAATATTGGATTAAAGCTATGGAAGATGAATTGGAACAAATTGAAAGGAATAAAACTTGCTCATTAGTTCCCCGGCCTAAAGAAGAAAATTTAATTGGAACTAAATGGGGTTTCAGAAATAAACTTAATGAAGATGGTAAGGTAATCAGAAATAAAGCAAGATTAGTGTGTAAGGGATATTCACAGAAAGAAGGAATTGATTACAATGAAACCTTTGCATCGGTAGCCATGATTGAGGTAGTCAGACTTTTATTGGCTTTTGCAGCACACACGAACTATAAAGTATATCAAATGGATGTTAAATGTGCATTTCTGAATGGAGATCTTGAAGAATTTTATATTGAACAACCTGATGGATTTTCTTTGATAGATAATAATGATATGGTTTGCAGGCTAAGGAAAGCTTTATATGGACTAAAACAAGCTCCTAGAGCTTGGTATGCTAGATTGGACAAATATCTTTTGAAGCTTGGATACACTAAAGGTAATGCTGACAACAATCTATACTACAAAGTGACTAATGATGACATCTTGGTTATTGAAGTTTTTGTTGATGATATAATCTTTGGAGGAGAAGATGGATTGTGTAAAGACTTTTCTAACAAAATGCAACAAGAATTTGAAATGTCTATGATTGGGGAGATAAAATTATTCTTAGGATTGCAGATTTCACAGACTAATAAAGGTATATTCCTATGTCAATCCAAGTACTTACAAGAATTACTAAAGAAATTTGGCATGGAAAACTCTAAACCGGTAAGCACACCTATGACTACAACTGATAAACTATCTTTGAAAGATGAATCAACACCTGTTAATCTGACTAGATACAAGTCTATGATAGGAGGTTTATTGTATTTGACACAAACAAGATTTGATATTATGAATGCATTATGTATTGTTTCAAGATTTCAGAGTAATCCTAAAGAAAATCATGAATGAACAGTGAAAAGGATTTTTCGGTACCTACAAGGCACTACAAATCTTGGTTTATGGTATCCTAGAGATGAAAATTTTGATTTATGTGCATACACCGATGCTAATCAGGTAGGAGATGTGGATGATAGAAAAAGCACCACCGGTGGAGCATTTTTTCTTGGTAGCAGACTAATTTTATGGTTGAGTAAGAAACAGAGTTGTATATCACTATCAACAACAGAATCAGAATATGTTGCAGCAGCTACAAATTGTACACAAGTATTATGGATCAAACAAATGTTGAAGGACATAAAGGTAAAATGCAAGGAACCTATAACTATTTACTGTGACAATATGGAAGAAATTGATATATCAAAGAACCTGGTATTTCATTTAAAGACTAAGCATGTTTCCATCAAATTCAATTTTCTGAAAGAGAATGTTGAAGCAAAAGAAGTGAAATTGGTTTATGTGAATACTAAAGAGCAGATTGCAGATATTTTTACAAAGCCTTTGTCTAAGGAAACTTTGAATATCTTAGAGAGAAGCTTGGAGTTCTACCCCCACCGATAGAGACTTAGATAGTTGATGTTTGTCATCAACCGACAGAAATAATAGAAAAATCTTTTATTCTAGCTTTGATGAGGAGAGCTACTTCTCAGGGGGAGTAGTTAGTATGTTGTAATGATTTGGTATTTTATACTTGAATCTAGTTTTTGCATTGCTTTGGCATTTGATGTCAAAGGGGGAGAGATATTATGGAAAAAAATTTTGATGAGAGATATCTTTTTGAGAGATTATTCCTAGGAAAGAGACATTCTGATTTCTGGTTAATGATCTCTTTGGGAGATTGTTGGTTTTTGGTTTTTGGCATTTATGTTTTGGCACTTTGATGGTTTTTCCATCTTGTGTTGCCATCAATGCCAAAGGGGGAGATTGTTGGTATTTTGGATATATTTGATATGGTTTTATCATTGATGTCAAAACCTGTCATCACTTGTCAACCTTATCAGAACTTGGAGATCTATAGTTATTTTCATCAAAAAGTCAAGTGACTTATGCACAGTCATCGATATTTGGTTCACCGGCAGGTTATATTGTTCACCGACACTTGGAATGACTTGGAAACTACCTAGTTATGTCGAAGACATTATTTGATCACTTGGTTTTAGCAATTTGGTTATTGGACTATTCAGGTTTGCATATTTGTTGTTACCGACAAATAGGTCCAGGTTATGCATCGACAAGCATATCTATTCCAGATTAGCATGGCACGTTATGGAGATGATTTATTATTATTGTAAATGCATTGAGCTGACATGATACATTGTTTATTGATTTATTTGTAATTGATTTTATTGTAATATCTTTTATTGAGCTGACCTATTCAATTGGTCTTAGGTTATGGTATAAATGTAAGATCTCATTTGTGAGATTAATATGTGAAAAAAAGTATTGTAATAGGATATATGCAAAAATAAGCAAAGCTATACACGTAGACATCATTTTAAGGTCCAAGGAAGGTTTTTGTGAAGGCAATCAAAACTTAACCAGTACTGAATCTAGCATATGAAGATGCTATTTTGTGCAGTATATTATCATTGGATTTAACCATCCAATTGTAGTCGGTGTGACTCTCATTTTGTGATTGAGCAGTGAGCTCTAGGCAGCTGGCCTTTCTGCATGTGCAGACTCCATATTGTACACAAATACTATCTACCATAGTATCATTTGAATGTGGGTAAGGCTTCCCACTGTGGTTTTTCCCCTTACAGGATTTTGATGTACACATATTTGTGTTATGTATTTTGGATGTTATTGTCTTTCTGTTTCATGTATTAATCTTTACCGGTACTGCAATTAACTGATAAAATTGTCTACCGGCATAAAGTTTGGTTTACCGACATTAAGCATTAAGTTTTGGCTAAGTTAATTTTGGTTGAATTTATTAGACAACTGATTTACCCCCCCCTCTCAGTTGTCTTTGGGACCTAACAGTAATGTTATGTTATTTTAATGCTGTTTGAATAAATAGATAAAATTTACCTTCTTAACATAATATGATATTAACTGTTATTGACTTGATTAAGAACATCTTAATTTATATTCAATGATGGACAAATCTGAATTTAAATATGTATATCATACTGGTCGATATATACTCTAATGCTAACTCAGGAAATTCATGCTTATAAGTACCTGACACTGAACTTACCCCTGTCTTTATCCCTGTTGGTAGACTATCATTATTCATCTTGTATGCTCTCTAAACTTGGACATTAATGTTGTCCTATGCATTATCACATGACTATTTTTCTTGTTCTTAGGGTTGCCTATTTCTCTAAACATGATTAGTCTTTTTCACTATGTTGATTACCACCTTTAATGGACTTCCATCATGAATACTTATTACTATTGCCCTCTTTGACTTTCACAAGATGACTAAAATGTTTGCATAGGTGCTAGATCTATTCATGTGAGTTCTCTTCATAATATTGGTAATTGGCATACTTTGATCGTAAGGATACCACGCAGTAGTGAGAGAAAAAATAATTATCACCCCATATACCCAAAACATGGTGATCTTGCAAGATAAGGATTAGAACATAGATGGAAATACAATGCACAATTAATTCTACAAGAGCCTTCATCATCATTGAAAAGCTAAGATAGATTTGTAGACCAAGTCTTCTGTTCAATTACCCTAAAGTGTTTTGGTGTTTTGAGACTGCTCTCTTTCCTGTTTGATAGTGAATATCTATTTTACTACTTTATCTCTATTCTTAGATTTGGTCTGATTCTTTTATGTATATAATTTGACAATGATTTTATTATTTTGACTATGTTTCCAATGAAAATTATGGGCCATTTTTATTTCTTTGGAAACATTGAATCTACAATAAATATTATCAAACACAGTAGCTAGTGATGGCTCTTTTTTACTGTGTTTGCCTATATGTTGCCCTCTTACTAGCCAAATATATAGTCTCTCTACTTAAGGATTCTTCATGACTTATCTCACTATCAAAATAAACTTTTGAGTTTTCTCTTCATGGTATTAAGGTTCATGATTTAAGTTGTTCTATGATTTATACCATGGATTGATCTATCTTATTGTGTATAGACTACTTGTTACTATTTTGTGGCTATCTCTTTTTATAGGCTTTGTCCTAACTTTTTCTCTTTGGTTGGGTTGTCATTGAGATTTACATTTCAAATCTTTGCCCATGATCTCACTATTATTAATTTGGCTAGGACTGTTATCACTTGTACTGTGCCATGTGTATTTGGTTCTTCTTGTGTATCACCTTCTCATGACTTCTTCAGGATGCTTTGTGTCATCTCTTAATACTTTCCTAGAAGATCTTTACTATATTTTCAATGAAACTTGGCTTTGTTTACTTCTTATTCACTATTTTGTTGGTGTAGCTATTCCTTTCTATGTCTTCTTTTAATGTGTGCTTAAAAGTGATGTGTTGCTCACAATTCTTTTCCTTAGACCTATACATAAGGCTTGTAACTGTCATCTACATACTGCAGTTATACTATGCTCTCACACTTAGGCATATTTGTTTTTCCTTGCACATATACAAATGTACGTGAGAGTCATCTTGAACCAATTCTAGGGAGGTATCTAGTAGAGGAAGCTTCAAAACATTACAGTTTGTGTTAATATGTTCCAAACATATATGTAAATAAAAAATTCACAAATATACCTCAATTTTGAAATGCTTTAATGTTTCTAGAACATGTTAGTGTATTGTTTTATAATGGAAAAACATAATGTAGTTGATCATAACTGATGTAACAAAGTTGTATCTTTGAATGCCTTGTTCCTTGATTATAGATATATGCTCAGTTGATTTGAATTGCTTGATTGAAAAATTGGTAGATGTGGGTTGGACTTTATAGGGGTTTGAAATGAGAAATAGACTTGTATCTATATGCAGCTTGCACCTTTTCAAATTGAACTTTTGGAAAAGTCCAAATTTGGAGAGGAAATTCCTACTATTTGTGAATCCAACATTCATCTTTCAAATTTTAGGTCCAATTTCCATGAATAAGGGTTCCCAAGACCCTAGTCCTAGAAAATTGAGCCATGAGGAACATCATGAATAAGAGAATGAACCAAATTTATGGAAACATTATGAAACCTAAGTACAATTAGGCATAGAGAAGGCACAACCACTAAAGTGAGTCCAAACCTAGTGTATATTTATAAAGAGATACAACTTATGATGCAATATTTAGCACCCTCTTAGAAAGAGTATGAAATTATGCTCATGTACTCTTGGGAAAATATGGAGAAACTAAATATTCTTTCACCAAGATATTGAAGAGTCAAGATGGCTACAAGTTTGGAAAGGTGGTAGCTCCCAAGACTTATGATATTGTCAATCTACAATATTGAGATAAAATGGAAGTACAAAGTGAGTAATATGAGTAACATTGGTAAAACACATGGAGCATGCAAAACACAAAGTTATGATATTTAGAACTAGTAAGATTCATATATTCTCACTAGGAACCATATAAAAAAGACAAGGCATAGATCTAGGACTAGTAAGATCCTTATATAGTTACTAGGAGTCATGTTAGAGACACATAAAAGCATGATACCCAAGTTAGTAAGATCCTCTAATACTTAGTCATAGATCGCATTCTAACAACAAAAAGGTCATATCTTGGTAACCTAACTAGTCCATGAGTAATAGCTCAAAATGTTATCAAAGCTAGGTTAGGTTAGGAGCCCCAAAAACCTATAATGTGTCTTATAATGGGTGTTGAAAATAATCTACACTCAAGCCAACAATGGAATGGTAAGAAAGGGGGTAGTAGCTCAATGGTAGAGAAATTTATTAACAAATAGAATGCCTTAAGTTGGATTCCTAGCCATTTTATGAGTATTAGCTTAACATTTTCATGCATAAATAACATCTACTCCCACCTCTACCATAGATCCAACTTCCACCATTTCTTCTTCCACAACCTCTAGTCACCTTCATGTACCAAAGCCACTAGTGCCACACCTTTAGTACTTACATCCGTCACTTATCATCCACCATATGGCCTATTTATCATATTTATTTCTTCTACATGTAAAAGCCATATGCACAAGATGGAATGACAACTGGTAGATGTAAAATCCATATTCCATAATCTTTGCTAAAATTCTTTTTGCTAGTGCCAAAATGTGAGGTTTGTAACAGGATGCAACATCCATGAAAGCATAATAGAGATGATATTTCTAAGATGGTAGATCAAACAATGTAGGAAAGTATCGATTAAAAATAAATACAAGATTGCAGTTTATAGAGTTAACTTCATTTTGTCTTTTTGTGGCATTGAATTTCATAGTGTTTTAAAGAAGATATCATAGTTTTTCCAAAAAATGTCAAAACCTTGCCTAGTGTTTACCGAGAGGAGTAAATAATGTATAGTTTGGTCTCCCATGCATATAAATTCACCCAAATGTGTGGGAAGACCTTTTTTCATGCTATGCATCATATTATGTTGTGTATAGGGCTCCAAATTAGATTTGGTACGTTTTTGGGCATGAGGATAGTCTGATATTACTATGTATCAGACAATAAAAGGCAGTAAGAGTGAAGAATTTGGTGGGAAGACCAAGTGATTGGTATTTTGAAGTGGTTGATGACACAGAGAGGGGTGAGGAGACCCTATGCAACCTTTGGAAGGGTTTTTGGATCAAAACCAAATGAAATAGATTAAATTTCTATGACTCTCGTAAGGGTACTGATTGTCACAGTCATAGTTTTACTAGTGATATTGTTTTTGTTTTGACAGAGTTGTGTTTGTAAACCCAAGTGTGGACATGTAATGGAGTCATGAGATGTCTTAAGACTACATCAATACTTAACAACAACATAGTGTGTAGGCACCTAAAATATGAAAGGACTACATATTGGAAGGCGTCTGTGATGATTCCATGAAAGGTTTGATATCCCCTATGTATCAAACTGAGAAAAGTAGTGAAAAACAAAAAAAATGCATTGAGAAGGCAAAAGGTTGAATTTCCTAATGTTTGTTGTTGAAGTGATGTGTGGGGACCCTACCAAGTCAAATACCTTGTTGTAGTTTCAAAGGGTGGAAAAAGAATAAGCATTTTATTTACCGTCCTAATAGACCATCCATCATAATAATGATTACCAATGATAAATGCATCGCAAAAAAAGTTTCAGAGGAAGGCTCTTTCTATTTTAATACTGAGTGTTCATAGCCCTTTTTTAGGGTCCTCCAAGCCTAGAGTAAGAAGTTTGAAGCCTAGATACATTGATTTGGCCTTGTGGCCATCAATGAGTGTTCACCCAATAGGAGAAGTCTTGAGATGAACAATTTTGGAAGTGTGGCATTATTGAGAGCCAACACTTATGTGTGAACCCCATCTTCACATATTATGATTAGTTTCCATGATACTTGACCCTATCCTCATGGTGTTGGCTCAATTCATATTAGTGTGTTTTGTTGAAGAAACATGATGTGAGAAGTTTGATGCAAAGGTAAGGGTAGAACTCAGTATTTCATATTAGGACAACAACCACATTGATTAGGAAAGTCAGATAAGGTCTCTCCAATGTTTAGGATACACATGGGAAGCATTATTCATGTAAGTATGCATGAGCATGGGAATGGATAGTTGCTTTCCTTTTAGACTGATTTGGACAGTATTGAGAGGATCCTATAAGGAATGACTATCACCATACTCTCAATGAATTCACAACATTGATAATGAATTCACATTAGACACTCATGGATTACCCCAATCAGACATTAGTCAACTTAAGATATGATACAAGGATTGCATACCACAAAGCCATTATATATGTTTTGAGATGAAAAAGAAGAGTTAAATGGTTTTGGTTCAATTTGCATAATTTCTATGTTCAAGTAATTTAATTTGGTATATTATACTAAAATGTGATTTCATAACTAACATTTCAAATTTTATATAACTAGTTCTATAGTCCGATTTTCTTGCCTGTGAAGAAAGACCATGTCAGACAATATCCGTGAACAACAAAATAAGGAGACAATTTCTAGATTGTGGTCTAACTTGAAAAGAAAAGGTGATGGAAAATGTTATTGTCCCTGCAAAATTTGTAAGGGGTTAAAGACTAGAAGACTTCTAATCAAAACAACTAAGAAACATTGTAGGCTACATGGTCACATTGAAGGTGGACATTATTATCTTCCATTGGTAATGTTTTCATTATATCGTTTTAAAAATTTATATACATAAGAAATAACTTGATGATGAGATCATGATCATGGTTTATTTATGTTTATCAATTTTATATAGGTCGAGCACCCCGGAGCACATGATATGGATCAACACAACCCGAAGAATATGGTTTTTGAAGTGGATGAACATGGAGGAGTGAATATCGAAGCTGAAGATAATGATCCCATGGAAGATGATGATCATGAGCCACAAAACACAATTGAAGATGATGGTACAAATAAACTGATCCATGACATATTTAGTACTCGCACAACTGATCATGATGATGAAGATGACCTTGATGTTTTTCATGATGTCCCTCTACTTGAGAAGGCATCTGAGGCCCTTTATGAAGGCTCGCAGACAACTCTTCTCTTTGCTCTATTATTGTTGGTGAACTTGAAGGTTATGAATGGTTTATCCAACATAACAATCTCACGTATGATAGGGTATGTCATATATGTCATAATAAATGGTGAATCATGCTATACCATTAATATTATTTATATTAACAAATTATTATTTTTTGTTGTAGATTGATAGGTGAGGTTTTGTTACCACCATCAAATATTCTACCTTGCTCATAACAAGAATTATCTGCCATTGTGAAAGATATTGGAATGGAGTATCAAGTAATAGATGTTTGTCCCAATGATCATATTATAAATCACAAACAACATGAATTTCAAACTGAATTCCTTGAATGTCATATCAGTAGATATCAAATAGATCAAATAACAAAAGTGTTCCTTGCAAGGTTCTTCGCTATATTCCTATTATTTCCACGTATGCAACGATTATTCAAGTACACTAGCTTGGCATAATTTATGGATTACCATGCATGCAATAGAAGTCGAGATGACATTATTTGAATGCCTACAGATGGTTTAGCATTTATGGACATAGAGGAAAAGTGGCCACACTTTAAAGAAGAACCTCATAATCTCAGGATTTTATTGGCAGCGGACGGTGTCAATCCATTTGGAGAGATGAGATCTGTTTACTCAGTGTAGCCTCTTTTTGTTATCAATAATAACATTTCTCCATGGATGTCAATAAAGAGGGAGCACATAATGTTGGCAATGATTGTTCCAGGTATTTTATCATTTAAATATAGTCGTCTACATTGAATTATAAATATTGCAGTAAAATAGTCATAATAATTATGTAATGTTTTTGTTCATTCGATTAGGTAAGTACCAAGTTAAAGATATGAATGTATATATCGAGTCTCTTATCAATGAGTTGCTGGAGTTATGGAATGGTGTCACTATGTATGATGTCTCTAGACCAATAGGACAAAGAGAATTTCAATTCCATGTGATGCTTCTATAGACAATACACGATGCCCCAGCGCTAACACATTTTTGTGGTATGTTATAGTGTTTAAGTTATGCATGAACATTATAATTCAAAAAATTAACATATTTAATCCAATTATATATTATCTTGTAGGCCTTCAAACAAAGGGAAAATTTGCATGTCCATTTTGTGGTCCAAAGATGAAATCTCGTCATTCAAAAAGTTTAGGAAAGCAGGTGTTTGATGAGTATAGGCACTTTCTCCACAAAAATTGTAAGTATCGAAATATTGAAAAACATATTTTCAATGGGAAAGAAGAGAATACATCAAAGCCACAAAGAATGGCACCTCACCTATGGAAGTTGGAATATAATAGAATTAATTGTCAAGGTAATGCCATTCCATCTAATGGTTTATGTCATAAAAAATCTTTTCTATTGTGTTTTGTTTACTGATAATGTGATTGATGATCATGAAGGTCATGAAGGCATAAATGACCACCTTCCTAAAGGACTAAAAAGTTATCCCCAACAATTTAGTAGGTTGCCCTACTATGAGCAGTTACAAATTATGCATTTGTTTGATACTATTCATATTGGAAAGAATATAACAGAGACATTATGGAGAATATTGGATGGAAGGTGTGACAAAGAAAAAAATGTCAAAATATGTAGTGACATTCAAGATTCCAATCATGCAATGATAAATGTCATTTAATCAAATAGCCATGGAGACCAGTTTGATATAAGTGAGCTTCCTTGGTTATTAACAGACCAACAAAGAAATGCTATAAAAGAAGTCATACGAAAAAATCGATTTCCCACAAGATTTTCTGCGAACATAAACAATCTCATATCAAAGAAAAGTGAATTTGGGCCAAGGATGAAAACACATGATTGGCATACCTTCATTAAGGTAATTCATGTTCTTTTGTTTTTACTATGTATTTCAGTATTGCACATGTACTTTTCATTGTATTATGTTAGAAAAAAATGAAAAGATAATTTTATAATTGTTGCAGTACATTCTACCTCTATCTCTCCCAGATGACTTCAACAATAATGTCAAGAAAGTCATATATGATCTTGGAAAATAAATGAGGTAAGTAGTGATATTTGTTCAGTTTGTTGTATAGATATTATATTTGCGATTTATTTTACTTGTTATGTAATATATTTTTTTGCATCTTGAATATCTTGTAGGTGGTTGTCATGTAAAGAAATCCATAAAGAAGATATAAAATATTAGAAGAGAAAAATTCCTCATCTAATGTGTGAAATGCAAAAGTGTCTACCTTCATCTTTTTTCAATGCACAAGAACACTACCTCATACACCAAGTTAAGGAGATTGAATTGTGTGGATCTGTACACACTAGGTCCATGTGGAGGGTTGAGAGGCACTTGAAATTTTTGAAGGCTTTGGTTTGACAAAGAGCACATCCTGAGGGTTCTATGGTGGAGGGATATATGGTATACCAGACTAGGGTGTACATTTCTAAATATCTTCCTAAGTTTGTAGCAAAGATCCACATGGATCACATTTGGGATCCCAACCCCATTAACAAATTTGAAGGGGAGTACTTGACGGGGAAAGGTAGATTGAGGAAAGTGAGAGGTAATTATAAGATGTTATTGTAGTTAATTAATTCTTAACCTTAAAAATAAATCGGTTTTAAGACGTCTACTTATTTTTTGTATAGTTGGTCGAGAGTGGGATTCACTACATTTGGATATTGCAAACAATCTTGATTGGATGACAATATGGATTGAACGTTGTCAACATTCTGGTCACACATTAACATGGGAAGGTGTGGCTTCATTGGTTAAAGAAGCTCATCGTAATGGAGATTCTAATGCTATGCAAAGGGAAATTGATTTAGCATATGGTTTAAGAGATGAACAAGTATGTATAAATCTATTAATCACCCATATGTTTATCAACTCACAATGCAATAAATTTAACATGTTTGACATATCGTCAGTCAAACACCACAATGCTATGTGCTGCAATGGTCATAAATTTTGCATCAAAAAGTTGGATGACATGAAGAAAACTTGTGACTCTAGCATCACTGCAGTCTTTGAGGTGAAAAATATTTCATCAAGAAATGACATACATCCTCAACAGTCTCAAAATTGATACTATTGCATTTTGGATGATATACTTGAGTGTGACTTTAATTCCTTCAAATTAGTTTTGTTCGTTGTCAAATGGTATAGGCTACAATTGAATAAAAATGATCCTGATAGAACTATTATTAAACATGATAATGGCTTTACAATGTTTAATACAAGGTCATTTGAACAAGTTGGGGATGAGCCCTATGTTCTTCCAAGCCAATGTGAGCAAGTATTTTACTTAGAGGTTCCACATAAACTGAGTTGGTCATTTGTTGTTAGACATGATCCAAGAGGAAGGATGATAAAGTATAATGTGATGGAAGAAGAAGAAGCTGATGATGATGATGATGATGATGATGATGATGATGATGATGATGATGATGATGATGATGATGATGATGATGGTGATGATGATGATGATGATGATGGTGATGATGATGGTGATGGTGATGGTGATGGTGCTGATGGTGATGCTGATGATGATGGTGATGATGATGATGGTGGTGATGGTGATGGTGCTAGTGATGGTGATGGTGATGGTGATGGTGATGGTGATGGTGATGGTGATGGTGATGGTGATGGTGATGGTGATGGTGATGGTGATGGTGATGAAAGGCATGCCCGCACATGGAGCATTGGGACTTGTGCAAAGAGACATACCCACTCATGTAGCATAGGGATTGTCTGATAGTCATTCTCATCCGTATGAGAGAATGCTTGGTTCCATATGGTGCATTTCCATGAGCACATACAATGAAAGGCAAGCCTGCACATGGATCATTGGGACTTGTGTGAAGAGACATGCCCACTCATGTAGCACATGGATTGCATGATCATTGTTCTTATCTGTATGAGAGAATGCTTGGTTCCATATGGTGCATCACTATGAGCACATACGATGAAAGTCATGCCCGCACATGGAGCATTGGGACTTGTTGGAAGAGACATGCCTGCTCATGTAGCACAAGGATTGCATGATAGTCCTTCTTGTCCATATGAGAGAATGCTTGGTTCCATATGGTGCGTCCCCATGAGAAAATACGATGACACTTCCTCCATTGCACTCTAGAATCTAATGCCTTACGTAGTTTTAAAGTAGTGACCCTATGTGGATTCATGACTTGGTATAATCCTTCTCTATTGATGTTGCACTGTATTGTTCCATTACTTGTGTCATGTATGCATCATGTGTGGCATGTGTGAGCCTATCATCCCCCTTGTATACTTTGATTGACTATTTGGAACTATCTCCACAAGAACAATGGGGTCGACCTAAGGGTTACACATGGTCAAGTGACATTGCAAACCATCATTGGGGACCGATGGATTCAATTCATGATCGCCTTAGAGATCACTTCCACCTCCCTCAACACATGTTCTTTCTCTTTCGTCTATTCTTGCAAGTTGTAGTTCAAATGTATATTGAAATAAGCATTATAATCATAGATGATATGTATATTAAACACTGCAAGTGGAGATTGATGTAATTGAACATAATTGATATGGTTTATGCTAACTTCACTTAAGTATATTATGGGCCCATAACCCATAAGTCCCAAGATCAATTTCATAACTAGAAAATAAGATATCTAAATGAGTTGAAAATATTTAGGAGTAAACATGTGGGCATGTTGAACTATACAGGGGGAGAGATGACCTTTAAAATTTTATTTTTTTATACCAAAATTTAATTTCAAATACCCTAGTTACTTAAACAAAAGAAAGGTTGGAACTATTTTATATCATGTGTTTTGTGGGTGGTCATAATGCATTTCTATTTTCTTTTAAGATGCTAGTAACATTATTTTTAGTACTATCTTTACCTATTGTACTTTTCTATTGGACTCAATCAACCCAATAACTTTGTACATGTGATTTATTTTATTAAAGAGGATATTCATCTAGTCCAAAATGGATTATTATCATCTTTGAATATATGTTGAATATATAATAACAAGTGACTACTTAGTATGAGATATATACATGTCATTCAATAGGTATATATCATGTATTAACATAGGATGACACTTTATATGAGATTATCAATTTGGGATATACTTATAAGAAATATGTGTATATATAGTAGATAAATTAATTTCATGTATATATATAGTAGATAAGTTTTGGTAGCTCCTAAGAACAACTAACTTAGATAAGGTAGATAAAGTCATTTCATCTCCCTGATTCGATTTAAAGGCTCTTGTATTTGGGTTAGCTAATTCCCTATCAACACCATTTTTAATAGGTTTACTAGTACTCAGTGGTTCATACAGTCCTCTTGGGAGTTGGACCATCTCAACCATGGTGCACCTAATCATATTAGCTTGAAACCAATGTGCCTCATACTATCTTGAAACCAGTGTGCCTCATATTAGCTTGAAACCTATGCCCCCTATTGGTAGCTGATGGGGATAGAATATCATTTGTTGTACATTTCAATAAGGTGTGCTTCGCATTTAGATAATAATAATTTATTTTTTTTAAATAAATTTTTGTTGAAATTATGACGACAACTAAAATTTCTATCGATGATAGAATTGTCAGACCGTCAACATTCTCATCGGCACAAAGTTTCAGGCTTCCATCAAAATTCTGACCACAACTAAACAAACATCCGATGAGGATGTTGTATGTCCAACGAAACTTCCTTGTCGCATGGTCGTCGATGCATAATATTGGACCAATGACAAAACCATCAGACCAACAACATTCTTGTCGGTGCAAAGTTTTAGACATCTGTCAAAATTCTGATGCAATCTAAACAAACATCTGACGAGGATGTTGTATGTCTGATGAATTTTTTGACTAAAAGAGAGATCATGCCCATTGTCGGCAGAGTCCATGGTGTCGTCATAATGTGGACGTTCAAAGGCATCATCGAAAAGTCCGGTGATGAGTTTTCAACAGCTTTTTTGTTAGCAGTCTGACATAAAGTAGTCGCAATTTTGATGATCGACCATTGAAAATTAGCCCCGAATGTACTAGTGCATCTTAAAACCTTCCAAATGTGCCTCATCCAAATAGCTTGTGTGCAATTCATATAAGCTACAACATACTCAGATTCAGCAATAGATTGCCAAGTACAACTCTGCTTCTTACTACTCCATGAAACAAGCCTTCCTCCTAGAAAGAATACTCCAGTGGTAGTACATGTTTCGCCATAATCTTCTCCTTCTTCTTGAGCATAACCCTTGCAAACTAATCTTGCCTTGTTGCAAACTACAAAACCATCTTCATTTAACTTGTTTTTGAATACCCATTTAGAAACTATAACATTATTTTTTACCAGTCGGGGTACGAGGGTCCAAGTGTTGTTCTTCTCAATTTGATCCAATTCTTGCTCCATAGCTTTAACCCAATTATCATCACCAAATGCCTCCTTAGCACCTCTTTGTTCAATGGTAGAGATAATGCAAGATTTCTCTCTTATTATCCTTCTAGTTAGTACTCTAGCATCCTTATCCCTAATAATCTGCTTAGGACTATGGTTCAATCTTACATACCTAGGAATAACATTATCATTCTCTTCAGGTTCAACTTCTTCATTATCATCTTCTTTTGAATTTATTTGTTCCGGTTGAACAAGTACATCAGAATTTGCTTTACCGATTTGTGATTTAATAGTTTCAGGTTCCAAAAGAAAAATGCAAGGATCTTCATCCTTTTTCTCTGAACTGGTTCCTTTTGAGACCTCAGGACATTCATCTACTCAAACATCAACACTCTCAACAATTCGTTATGTCCAGTTGTTGAAGCATTTTTAGGCCTTACTCTTGGTGGAATAGCCAAGAAATATGCCTTCATCACTCTTAGCTTCAAACCTACTAATGTAATCACCTCTTTTAATAAAACATTTGCTACCAAATATCTTAAAATAGCTAACATCAGGTGATCTCCCATACCAATATTCATAAGGGGTCTTGTCCTTACCTCTTTTCACCAGAACTCAGTTCATAGTGTATACATCTATACTTATAGCTTCTTTCCAAAATGTTTTTGCTACACCTCCTTGTATCAACATTGTCCTAGAAGCTTCAACCACTGACCGGTTGTTCCTCTCTGCTATACCATTCTATTGTGGTGTCCTTGGTGCAAAAAGAAGTCACTTAATACCATTCTCATCACAGTACTTAGTGAATTCCTCAGAAGTAAATTCACCACCTCGATCTGTTCTCAGACATTTTAGCTTTTTTCCACTCTCTTTCTTAGATAAGGCCCTAAATGCCTTGAACTTACCAAAATATTCATTCTTATCCTTCAAGAATGTGACCCACATCATCCTTAAACAATCATCAATGAAAATAATGAAATATCTATCACCTTGAATGCTTCTTGTTCTTATTGGTCCACATAGATCTATATGAACCAAATCTAACAAGTTCTCTACTGAGAAGGACTTCCTCTTGAAAGCTGAAGAAGTCATCTTTCCTAACTAACATTCTTTACAAAGAGATTTAATCGGTTTGTCTAGTTGAGGCAGACCTCATACTGTCTTAGACTTGCTCACTTTAGCAATGTTATCAAAGTTTTTATGAAAAAATCTCCTATGCCAAAGCCAACTATCATCTATCTTTTCAATCAAACAATTGCTAACTTTAGGATTAAGATGAAATAGATTACCTCTAGTTTGTTTCCTGATTGCAATCAATTCACCTTTGTTGTCAAATATTTTGCACATACCATTTCTAAATCCCAGTGGGTATCCTTTGTCATTAAGTTGTGACACACTCATGAGATTGTTCTTTAAACCTTCAACCCAATAGACATCATCTGCACTACTCTTCCCATTCAGAGAAATAAATCCCTTACCTCTAACCATACAATGTGAGTCATTGCTAAATCTGACAACACTTCCATCAAATTCCTTCAAGGAAAGAAATTTGCTCCGATCACCGGTCATATGATGTGAACAACCACTATCAATGATCCAATCATCAGAGTTATCCATCCTGGACACTAGTTCCTTCTGATTTGATATCTCTTCCTTAATAGTTACAAACAAAATATCTTCACTAGCATCATCATCAGATTCTTCATCAGTAATACCATTGTTAACCACTATAAGACAATCTCTCTTGCTTTCTCCCTTATACTTCTTGAATTTGTCTCTCTTGTATTCATTTTCACACTTAGGAGAGTTAGCTGCTATATGACCAATCTTGTTGCATGCAAAAAATTTTAAAGGTAATTTACCTTTGTATTTCCCAGTGCCTCTAGGTAGTCATTTTGCCAACAATGCTTCAATTTCCACTAGGCTATCTTCATCATTAGCATATCTGTTGGATCTAGATTCATAACCATGATAAGGATGTCTACTTTTTCTCACAGATGGGTTAGAGACAAAAGCTTTGAATGCAGATTTTGATTTCTGTACACTACCATAATAGGCATTTAATTCAAAAGTAGTAAGTTTGTCAATGATAGAGTCAAGAGCTACCTTAGTTTTGTCAATGGGCTTTTGCTCCTAAATAGCTGCAACTTGGATAGCATAGACTGGTAGCAGGGTTCTTAGTACCTTACTAATCACTATGGCATCTTCCACTTTCCCTCTTGCACTCTTTATTTCACCAACTATCTCTTTTATCCTTTAACCATATTGCTGGATATTCTCACCTTCAGACATTCTCATGTCATCAAAATTTCCTCTTAGGCTCTCCTCTTTAGTAATCTTAACATGTTCATCACCACTACAAATCTCTTCAAGTTTTTTCCATACTTCATATGTAGTTTCATGACCATGAACATTTACATATTCAGCATCAGACAAGGAACTAATAATAGCCTCCAATGCTTGATTATTTTTTTATTGTTCTTTCTTCTGATCATCAGTTAGAGTTCCTATAGGTGTAACATACTGAGTTTCTATATGATCCCAATACTAACTTCCCAGACTCTTAATGTAAATCTTCTTCTATCTCTCCATATCCTATAGTTATCTTTGTTGAAGATTGGACCTTCCTTCTTCAGCATGATCTACTAGATATTTTCCTGAAGTTGTTAGGCTTTTAGATTGAAGAGGACCTAAGATGCTCTAATACCAATTGATGGTGTGATGAAACAATAAGTATCCAGTAGATTACTAAGAGGGGGGGTGAATCAGTAAACTAAAAAACTGATACAGACTTCCCAAACTCAAATTCAATCACACAAAGTAAACTTTCACTGTCAAGATACATACTCATAAGAATACTCAACATCAATCAGTTAGCTGTTATAACAACTTAACTGTAAACAACTTAAATCTTGCAAACATCAAAATGATTAATCATCTATCAACATATTTCATCTCTTAATGATTCCAGTTCTCATGCCTTATCAGAAGTTAATCAAATCAACAAATAAGATCATAACCACAAAAACATTCACCACATGACACAAATGTTTATATGTGGAAAATCCAAATACATAAAAACCACGGTTAGATGAGACACACAAGATAGTTATCTGAACTCTTCTGAAGTTCACCCTATTAGGAGCCAAGCCTATTAAAGCTTTTTACAATAAGTCTTGTTAAGAACTGATCCTATTAGGAATCACCTGGTTAAGGGATTTACAAAATGTGTTGATGAAAATCAAATACCCTGTTAGGAGTAACCTCGGTAGAGGATTTGAGAATCTAGACTAATGGATCACCTTGTTAGAGGATTTAAGAAGTAACCAAGCTTATTAGAGCTTACCCGGTTAGGGGATTTCAGTTCTGCTGTAATTGTTAGAAAACAATATCTTTTCTTGATCATTCTGAATAGCACTACATTTGCTTGACCATATCCTTTTAAGCTTCCATCTACTTTTACACAAACTACAGATCCATTCTTCAGTTAGGAAACCACACACTCAACTGATTTTAGCCAACACTTTGCCAACAATTTTACAAACAACTTTGTCGACCTTAAATACAAATCACTTAGGTCAATAACACAACAAAAACCTCATTCTCTCATAGAGATTACAAACAAATCAGTTCAAGTGTGACAGTTGGATTTACATAGCAATCTATACACATTCTTCAAGAAAATTATAACCGCTCCATGATCACCACTTCATCAAACTTTACAACTCATCGTGCGCTATGCATTAGATGCAATCCACTTGATAACTTAATGATGAACGAATAGTACCAAACCAGTACTGAGAGGGGGGGGGGTGAATTAGTACAAGCAAAAACTCAACCTTAAACTAGTTTGTCAACTAACACTTATGCACTGACAGATAAACAGCAGCACCGGTCCTTCAACAGAGTTCAACCGGCAAAACCCAATGTAACTAAGACGAGCAAAGACCGGTTGACACTTATATTCTCATATAATCTAACTCTTCATTCCCATTTCACTCTAATGCATGAACAGGCAATCTACCATCAAAGATGTACATATTACAACAAGATCAACATGCATCACCACTTAATCAGAAGACAATCATAACATCACACATGACACACATATTTTTCACGTGGAAACCCAACTGGGAAAAACCACAGTGGGGATGAATACCCACAAGCTTTTTTTTGAACTCTTTGGAAGTCCACTCTGTTAGGAGCCTTGTCTGGTTAAAGACAGATACAATAGGTTTTGTTAGGAACTGATCCTGTTAGGGATCACCTGGTTAAGGGATGGCTACAATACCCAGTTAAGGGTTAAACCCTATTAAGGGTACCTTGTTAGAGGATTTCAAGAACTCAATAGCTAAAGGATATCAATAACTCAGTAGCTTCGAGTTACCCTGTTAGAGGATTTTCAACAAGCCGGTTAAGGCTACCCTGTTAGGGGATTTCATAATTGTTGAAGTGGTTAGAGATCAACAGGTATATTAATGACCTGATAATAGCACTCAATGCCAATGTAGATCCGCTTAAGCTCCTCTTCACCTTCTGCACTTACACTCTGTAGATATGAATTCTCTCCTCTGGTTTGGCAAGAATCACGTATCTCTTCTCTTAGATACACACACATAACTTTTGCTAACAAATTCTAAAAGAATCACAACATTAACCTTATAGGACAACAGACAGGTCAGTAGCATAAACCCTAAACCCTAGACCTGTTAGGTTAAGGAATTTAAATGGTTCAATCCTGACCATTGATCATACTATATTGAATGCAACAGTCTTGATCCAATCTCAAGACACTCTCCATTGTTCATTTTCCACTGATTTCACGGCAGCTGATAACCCATCACACGTTATCACCATGTACAGACTTTGCACATTCCAGAGGTAGATAGCGATAGTCTTCTTCATGCAAGATCCTTCACGTGCATAAGGATGATGTGGCAACACGATCTGTTCTTTGTTATACTGCTAACTCATCACACAAAGATCACCGATTGAGTCACACGAGCTTGAGGTACTCCAATTGGAAATCCTGAAGTGGAAACTACCTACCAATCGGTAGTCATACAATGCTTCCATGTGCCAGTTCCCATGACTACATGTCGATTCACCTTGACATGCCGATTCACCATGAACAAATATACTGCTTTACTTTGGCATATATACCAGTTCTCACATATGTCAGTTCTCTCTTCATATCATATATTGACATCAATGACAACATACAATATCATTATGTCCTTATACCAGTTCACATAATGCCAACACCACTTTTCTCATTCCCTAGACAACCAAACAATCACGCTAAAATGCTATGAACTTTTCCTCATACAATGATCACACGTGTCACCATCATTACGGCTCATCAGATAATAAACAAACAAACTTGATCAGTTAGGGTTTAACAAAAACAACTGGTATGGTTTACCGGTTACATTGCATAGAAAGGGTTTAACCTTATACACTAGTTTATCATTTCAACTCACAAACTTACATACCAGTTTACAACATCTTCCTCAAAGCTCTTTCTCCCAGTTACAAGACAATATCAATAACAACAATAATATCAGTAATATCATAAATACCATTACCGGTTCAATTGACATCAATGAGAACATAACATATTATTAATGAAATCTTCATGCAGATGCCAAGAGAGCTTGCTATAGTATGAACTAATGAAGGGTCAGAAGTGCAATTGGTACACTAGTATGGTGTTAACTAGCATGTCTCCCATCGGATGAAGAGAAGGTTGACAGAGAGTGTGTTGCTTCAATGAACAAAGATGATATATGGAAAAGATACTAGGGTATATGTCAAGTTGAATATGTATCCTCTCCTCACTAAAGTCACATTATTACCGACAGGTGACATAGATCCTCCTCCGCCAAAGTTTGGTAGTTGAAGTGCAATAGTCTATTATTTCCACTGGTAAGTGGTAATACCTTGTTTATCCCATAGTATACATGGCATACATCATGACTCTTCGGTATAAGATAGTCAGAGTAAGAAAAGGTAGGTGATTGGATGCATAGATTGGATGACTAATGTGGATGATGAGGAAGTCTCCTAAGTTTGAGATCAAAGATGTGCACCGGATTAGCATGTGAAGATATGATGTGTTGTCAGGACAGAGAAGCAAGAGTTTAGATGATCTGTTTACCACCTTGGCAACCTGGTTGAGAGGAGAACTAGTCAAATGAACATAAGGCTCTATAGTTGCACACATGGAGTTAACAAGATGCAGATGGAAAGTGGTGTTGCCACAGATGCATAGTAGTTAGATGTTGATGACATGAAGTCATCAAGAGTGTCAACCGGTAAAAAAAATATTGGTATGCAGCTAAGTGAATAGAGAGACAAAAGTGAAGTGCTCTCAATCAGATGTAGATGCACATGGTGAGTCACCCTCGATACCTGCTAAGTACCGGCATGTGTGATAATTAGACTAATATGATCTATTGAAAAGATAGAGAAGCTGATGGAAAGAAGATTAACATTAAAGGTATGATGCACCAGTAAGGTTAGAGGACCGGCTGATTGGTTGGTTAGTGATCTTGTCTTAACTGACACAAAGTTCTAAATTGAGGTGGATACCAACAGAGATGCCATGAGGAGTTGAATTGGAAAGCATGCAGAGGTCAGTGTAGTGTGTTGGTGAGGTAGTTGGCGGTTGGTCCACCATTTAATGTTGACTGTGACTATTATGGGTTGAGTTGCAGAGGGCTTACAACTTGAGGCGGGATAGACCCAAGTGATTCATGGCATGTACTAATCGATGTAGGATGTTTGGGTACATATTGAAGTTGGTGAAGCAAACTGATATACCATTTATGGTGATTGACCAAGAGATGAGCTGTCAGGTTGATTGCAGATTGCTAAAGATGGAAGAAATGCACTAGAAGGTACGATGATGGTAGTGATGTATAGGCAATCATCTCAAAGATAATATTAGTTGAGATTGGATTAGATTTGATATGTATTGTGTCAATGAAGAAATCATGATGCGCCAAATTTGAATCTACTATTTGGTGTGAAAGCTTGGATATAAACATGCAAACTGAAGCTTGAAGATGATTGATGCTAGCTAGTAAAGTAGAGTGATACTGAGAAAAGTAGAGATTAGATAAGTCTGAGACGAGTCAAGTAACTTAGCATCTGAAGCAGAGAGCCAACAAGGGAGATAAAATCGCTATCAGGGGTTAACTAGGGTTCAATCGGTAAAGCTTGAGTAATCGGTAAGTTGCAAGAGTGAAGCAATCAAGTGAACATGTAGTGGTAGAACCGGTATCAGAGAGTGAGGTGATTTCAAAAGAGATCCTATAGAGCAGGTAGAGAGAAGAAGGAGAAAATACAAAGAGAACAGACACCCGGTAACAAGTTGCAGAGTTATTCAACTGGTGGGGTCAAAACCGGTGTGTTAGCAGTAGGGACAAACGAGGCAGTAGAGAATGAAACAGTGTGAACCGACATAGAGAAAGCAAAGTGCAAGACAGAGGATACTATCAGTAAAGCTGAGGAGAAGGGTAATTGATAAAGATATTATTCATAAGTGGTTATAGAACTCATTTGAAATTGGGCTATTACTTTTGTTTTGATAAATAATGTTCTTTGTATATCACTGAGCTGGTACTTGGTGCAAGGGTTAGTGCTCATAAACTATCAAGGGTTGGTGCTCCTTGGGTTGGTTCCCTAAAAGTTGTAATATATTATTTTGATTGTGAGGTTGGATTTGATCAGTACACTCTAGTAGCATTTCTCATCGAGGTTTTTTCCATCTTGGGTTTTCCTCATAAATATCAGTGTTATATGATCTGCCTTTTGTGTAGTTGAGTTGTGTTGTCTTGATTTATCTTACCAGTAGGTTTCCTTGGTCCTTAGGCTGGTAACTGGTAATATGTCTTGGGGCTAAAAGGGTTAAGAATTTAGAAATCACTAATTCACCACCCCTCTTAGTGGCATCTTGTGTTCAACAATTGGTATTAGAGCATAGGTTCCCGGTTAGATAAGATTTCTCTAGCTTTGGTAGATTCTGGTATTAGGAAACAATGGTTAAATTTGAGTGAATCCAAGCTTCAGTATTTTATGGGTCAAACTATTCCACTTGGAGTTGTAGAATGGAAGTCTACCTCTACTCATTAGGCTATGATGTCTAGTTGTCTATTGTAAATGGTATCTCTAGTCTTGTCAGTCGTCTCAGCGATCCTAAAGAAGAAAGAAAATCTATGTGAAATGTTGAAGCCATGAAATATATAGTAAGTGGGCTCTCTGATGATGTTTCTTCACAAATGGACAAATGCAAATCGATAAAGAGTTTGTGGGATAGATTGAAGAAAATTTATGGGAATTAACCCAGGACTGTAGAACCAGTTTGTTAAGAATAGAACAAACAAATGTGTAGAAGATGAAAAATTAGTTAGCAACAACAACAATGATGAAGAAGAAAACCATCTTGTCATGGCTCAAGAGACAAAAGGTGAGATGCACACATCTCAAAGTGATAATGTAGATGAATCCCACAGGCAAGATCTATTTGGAAGTGATGAAGAAGATGGAGAAGAAGAAGTTGAAGTGGATCTTGAAGGAGAAATTGTTAATGCACCTGAGGAGCTTAGCAAAGTAAGAAAGGAATACAATATGTTCAAGAATGCTGCCATAGTGGAACAAAACTGGCTAGTCAATAGTCTTCAAGAGTTAGAGTTAGCTATTGCTAATCTTAAAGAACAAGTGGATGATGCTAAGAAGGTGAATTTGGAATCCAAATCAGACTTGGATACCAAGATATGCAGGTGCAAAGATTTAGCATCAGAACTAGAGGCCAAAGACAAAAAGTGTTAGAGGCTAAATGATGAAGTGAAGAATCTCAAGAAAGACATTGAGAAGTGTCAAGATGAGCTCAAGGTAAGGATCTAGTATGATGGCAACATTCAGGCCTTGGATAAGATGTTAAGCCAACAAAAAAACTCCAAGTATACTGGTGGATTAGGATGTGGTACCGATGAATTCTCCACAAGCAAGGAGACCTTGAACAAAGACATTAAATTTGTCTCCACAAGTGGAAATGGCAAGGGATAGACCTTCATAGTTATAGGTTCTCCAAGGAAGAAGGTTGACCTAACTACAATAGGTGAAGACATGATGAGCATGAAGACCTATACAAAAAGGAGGAACAATGTTGTATCAAAAGGAAAAGTAAAGATGAGATAAGATAGCTTCACCGGTAGTAAGAACATGAAAAGACAACATAGAAGACCTCCTATCAGTAGAAGACCAAGAGATGGTGCTTCCCACAAGACAAGACAAGTGTGGAAGAGAAAAGGATCAGATAGAAGGACTATAGAGAATGGAAAACCTAAGATCCATCCTTGGAGAAGTAGAAATGGAGAAGCCAAACCAACAAGATCACCTCATGTTTGGAAAAACAAAATTGTAAGTAATATGTCCTCCTTCTCTGACTACTTCTTTGCATGTAATGGATATGGTCATAGAGAAGATGAATATAAGATGAGGCCTAGGAATAGACAATGTGTTCTTCCTAGGTATAGTAAATCAGGTGGCTATAGACATTATCCATATGAGCACAAAGCCTTAAAGCATAGAAAAATGCATATGCTCTCTTCCAATTATGGAAATGTTGTGTGTTATGATTGCAATACTTTTGGCCAAAGAAGTTATCAATTTGCACGATGAAGAACACTCAGTCCCAGGGAAACCAATGGAATAGTCATGATAAACACAAAGGAAGTTACAAGGCATATAAGTAACAAAGGACTACATGGAACAAAATAATAAATACTCTTGCATGTTCAATAAATCTGAAGAAACTAGTAGCCGGCTACAATGGAGTAATCAGAAAAGGGGAAGCAAACTAGTTTAATAGAAGATCATCCATTTATTCATATGGCATGAATTCTATGTGATACTACAACAATGTTTGTAGAGAAAGGGAAAATGAGTAGAATAAGATCAACACTACTCCAAAGGTTGCAAGTGAGAGAAGGAAAGAAATCAAGAAGATATGGAGGAAGAAGGAAGAAGGAAGAAAACATGACCATGGACCGGCATTCAGCATTCAATGCATAAGTGACATCTCCTAAGGCTTAAAGGGGATGCAAGACTAAGGGGGAGCTACATGTTGATCTGATCATTCACCCCCATGCTTGATAAGGACAAAAGAAAAGACATATTGCAGCTAGTAAGAAGAAAAATATGAGATAGTGTGTGTGTAGTTATTGCCTTGATTACAAACTCATACTTGTGTCAATGGATAGTTCAAATTGTAATTGTGATCAGAGGAACTTGACACAAGAGGATGCAGGCAGATGGACAAGGTGTCTCGGTGGAGATATTAAACTGGTAGAACAAACCGATATATGCAGTGTGGTGGTGGTATGGATATTAACTAGTATAGAAGAATATGCGATTCAATGTGTTCTGGTAGCATTGTAGTGGCTCCCATGGTCTGGACAAATGAAATTACATCTCAAGTATTACTGGAGAAGCCCTGAAGGATAATGTGTAGGACTGGTAGTCAACCTTATGAGCGTAAAATTTGTATGACTCAAATGGTTAGATAATTGGCATTTTGATCATGAAAGAGGATGTCAAAAGGTGTGATGGTTATCATGAGAATGGAAGACCATCTATATAGATCACATATGAAAGGTACAAGGTGCAGATTGGTGTACCAGTTTTGGACCTAATATAAAATTGAAGATTAGAGATCTGTGGCTTAGGGGGAGTTCATAGTCATATCTTATGATTGGTATTTGTTACACTTGACACATGAGGAGATCAAGTTTCATTGTGGCTACACTAGTATGGTTGAGACTTTGGGAAGTGCTCATCATTTCTCACTTGTGGGTCCTTTCAATGTTTACTCAATTTGTAATTAGAAATCATAATTGGACCATTAGGTGAAAGGAACACTAGATTGGTATATAGGGAGATGTGAACAAAGAGAAAGAGTCACCTACACAGGGGGAGAATACATTATATTGGTACTTGATTTATATCAACAGATTGGTGTCAGAGAAAACCCCACAGAGGAAGGATATTTCATTGATATCAAATTGATATCAGTGCCTACATCAATAATTGGTATCAATTGGTAGTACTTAGTAAAATCACATTTGACTCTTAAGAAAAATTGATATCAGATGGTGAAGATGCAGTCTAATCAGCTAGTAAACAGTATTCACTAACACATCCTTCAACAATTGGTATCAGGCCGGTACACAAAATTGGTATCACTTGGTATCTGAGCCCTCTATTTCAAGTGCTATTAATTGAAAGGTTATAGAGCATCTGGTTCAAAGAGGGAGAAACAACCAGTAGAAAAGGGAAAGAGAGCCTATAGGAAACCAATTGTCAAGACCCTTTTCCATTGTTTTCAAAGGGGAAGAGAAAGCTTCTAGTATACCAGATACTACATGTGTTGACATCAATGCCAAAGGGGGAGATTGTTGGAATTGTGCTATCATTGATATCAACCAATAAAAAGAGGATGTCAACTAGTAGTATGGATAGTGAAGCCAACCAGTAACCAAGTTAGGGTCATCAGTTTACGTGTCATTGTTGGGAAAGAAGGAACCGGTTAGCGAGTATGCATGTTGATGATGAAAAAGCATGTTAGAGAAAATACCGGTGAGTGATGTGAACCAACAAGCTTATGACCAGTAGAGCTTGCTGCATTATGAACTAATGAAGGGTCAGAAGTGCAACCAGTATGCTACTATGTTGTCAACTGGCAGGTCTCCCACTGGATGAAGAGATGGTTGACAGAGAGTGTGTTTCTTTAGTGAACAAAGATGACATATATAAAATCAACTAGGAAATATGTCAAGTTGAAGATGTATCCTCTCCTTAGTGAACTCACATTATTACTAGCAGGTGACATAGATCCTCCTCCACCAGTGTTTCGAAGTTCAAGTGCAATTGTCTATTCTTTCCACCGGTAAGTGGTAACACCTTGCTTATCCCATGGTATACATGGCATACATCATGACTCTCTAGGATAAGATAGTCAGAGTAAGCAAAGGCAAGTGATTGGATGCATAGATCAGATGACTAATGTGGATGATGAGGAAGTCTCCTGAGTTTAAGATCAGAGATGTGCATCGGATCAACATGTAAAGACATGATGTGATATCAAGATAGATAAGGAAGAGTTAAGATGATGTATTTACCACCAGTTAAATGAAGATAAGCCTCTACAGTTGCACACATGGAGTTAATGGGATGCAGATGGAAAGTGGTGTTGCTATAGATGCATAGAAATTGGAGGTTGATGAGATGAAGTCATCAAGAGTGTCAACCAGTAAACAACAATCCCAGTATGCAGCTAAGTGAACAGAGAGACAAAAGTGAAGTTCTCTCAATCAAATGTAGATGCACATAATGAGTCACCTTGGATACATGCTAAGGACCGACATGTGTGATGACCAGACTCACATGATCTACCGACAAGACAGAGAAGGTGATGGCAAGAAGATTAATGGAAAAGGTATGATATATTGATAAGGGTAGAGGACCGACTGAGTGGTTGGTTTGTGATCTTGTCTAAACTAACATAGAGTTCTAAGCTGAGATGGATACCGACAGAGATGCCATGAGGAGTTGGAGTGGCAAGGATGCACAGGTCGGTGTAGTGTGTCAGTGAGGTAGTTTGCAATTGGTTTGACATTTAATGTTGACTGTGACTTTTACGGGTCGAGTTGCAGAAGGGTTGCAGCTTGAGGTAGGACGAACTGAAGTGATTTATGATGTGCATTGATCGATGCAGGATGTCTAGGTACAAATTGAAGTTGGTGAAGCAAACTGTAGAACCATTTATGGTGATTGACTAAGAGATGTGTTGGGACTCATTAAAATTGAGTCAATTTTAGAGGCCCATTTCAAAATTTTGCTCTGCATGTTAGAAAAGTACCTAAATGAGTCAGTTTGAATGGCCTAGTTAGAGAGGGTAAAGTGGAGCCAGTTGATTTTCAAGGGGTGAGGCTCAGGATTCATGTCCTACACATTTCATTTGGCCTATGCGGTGATGTGCAAATTTCAGAATTCAATTTGGATAAGTTTATGAAGTACCCATTTCAAGGGGTGAGTTGAAAGTGCATTTTAGGCACAAATGAAGATTTTATTGAGTAGCCTAGTTTGAGTGTTTATATATTTTTCCCTGTTGATCTTCATGAAGAAATTAAAAATGGATTCAATTATTTGCATAAATGTGAGTCAGCATGTAAAATTTCAAGTCTTCATGAATTCATTTGCTCAGTTTTCAAAGCTTGAACTGTTTGCAGTTTGTATGTTTTGGCAAGTCCCTGTTTCGACAGCTAGTCGGAGCCCTGTTTCGGACAAGTGTAAAAGTTGCCTCAGTGAGTGTCATGAAATAATGTTTGTTTTGTGATATTGTTGATGTAGTTATGTGTTTGTAATTATTTTATTTAATGCATCAAAGGGTGTCCCCCCCGAGGTCTGGCAGAACCTGAAGTGTAGGAGGATCATTAGGATCCTATGTTATGTTGTCCAAGCCCTGAAGTGTTTCATTGATTGAGATTCGCTATCTCATAGGTAGATTTGCAGGCATTCTTGGGTTATCACTTATGGTGAACAACAAAAATGGTGACTCTGCTGGGGAATGTGTTGTAATAATTCATGTTGAATCGAATCCAAGAGTTGTGCCAAAATTCATTTGGGGAAGAGTCTTAGAAGTGTACAAATCTGAAAGTCATTTTCAGATTTGGAAATGTGTATCCTGGAAAGTCTTGTTGCTTTGAAATTTGAAAATATTGTGTGACTCTGTTGTGTGGTGAGACCCAAAAATCTGAAAGTGTTCAGAGTGAAGGGCAGTGGTTAAGTTTTATTCCTCTTTAGGGAGGTGGCGACTCTATAAGAATGAACCTAAGATTTGGAGGAGTTCTTCAAATTTCCAGCCAGAAGTGAAATGAACAGCAGCAGCAATTTTTCTCTAGGTATTCCTCAAAGTATTAATGAGACAATTCATGTTCCTTATGAGGTGAAAAAGTCACCATTAAAAGGAAAAGAAATTTACAGTATGCATACTTCATGTTTTTGAAATAAATTTCAATTAAATGATCAAAGAAGTATGTAGTTCTGAAGTTAATGACTGTAAGGTTTTAAAAGAGTTTATAAAACAATAAGATGCATGATAATGGTTCAGTGAATGCTATAAAACTGATGGATCCAGATGTAGTTCCTAGATCCAAGAATCCTTTGTCAAATCTGAAAGAGATCAATAGAGAAATTATAATATGTCTTCAAATGATCCAAGAGAGATTTGTCTGGTTGTTAAAAGAGAAAGTAGGGACAAGAAAAAAAGAAGAATCATCATATGTTTTCTATGGAAGATTTTTAGCTGCGTCAAATGAGCTTTCAGCTAATGCTAGACCCCATGAGTCTATTTTGACTGAGTTATTCTTATAGCTTTATGAGCCTAACTCGGTTAATTGGTCTACTGCCTTTAGAGAAGAATGTGTTGAATGTATTAAAGGATGGATAGATATGATTAAAAGAATTCAATCTGAAAATATACACAAGATTAAAAATAATGAAGGATATGAGCCCCTGAGTGGATGTACCTCCTATGATGTTGAATTGATTATTCTCAGTATGATAGTTTAGATGTGTATTCAGAGCGAGAAGAAATTTGTGAGAATAGTGATTGTTCAGCTAATCATGAGCCCATTGAGGTTTCAGATGCTAATGATGTAGATCACCTTGTTGTTGATTTCAATCCACAAAATGTTGGCAAACAAAGTTGTGAAACTATGTTGCAACATCTAGCAACACATTATGAGCAGCGTGATAAAGGATATGATGGAGATGCAAGTTGTTGTGATGATGAAATAAATGTGCATAGAGACATGAGCAGTGCAGATCCAATACCCTTATCAGATTGGGACAATGTTTACAGCTCAGAGGATGAAGCCAAGGAAAATGAAAATGAAGAAGGAGGTTCACTATGTAGTGAGCAAATTCTAGAACTCTTAGCTGCTGATTTTCAGAGATGTGGATTCAAAAATGTGCCCAATTTTTCATACCCATTCAATATATGTTTTGATATTGATGATGTTTTTTAGGGTGAAAAAATGATACATATGATGTTGATTCTCTTCCTATGTTTGATAGACAAAATGATAATGCATATATGGTTGATAGGTATGGTGATATAGATTCATATGTTGATATGAACTCTGGCTTTGATATGCATTATGTGGATCTACCTTTTCAAAGACATGATAGATCTGAGGTGTTTTTCTCAGATTTGCAAGGAGGAAATGAACCATTGGCAAGTAAAAATCATGTATTTTCATGTATGCAAAGTGCTAATAGAAATTGTGATCAGCAAGTTGAAGTCCAGTCATGTTATGAGGAAGTTTTCCTCTCTAGTTTGTAGGATATTATTGTGAAAGAGTGTTTATTATTTCAGCAAACTAAATAAGGATCTGTTTGATATTCCCAACTTTCAAAGGGAGTCCGATTACTTCTCATTTCAGCAGAGAAGTGATGGTAAAAAATATGGCACTCTTTGCTCACCTAGTGATCAACCCTCTCAACATGTGTTTGATTTTCAGAGATATCATGATTATAAACATGTTGATGATTATGTTTTATGTGATCAGCTAATTAGAAGTGAAAGTGTTTCTGAAGAGGTAGATGTGAATGAAACTTCCAGTTTACCTCCAGTTTGTGGAAATGAAAGTCATGTGTTTGACAGAGGTAAGAATTGATTTCAGTTTTGATGGCTCGGGGCCATTTATAATTTGTAAATTTTGTATAGTCTCTTTTCTTTCAGTTGTGTGGTTTTCAATAAAGTGCCCTGTTGTTTGGGTAGAATAAGGAGCCCTTTGTTTTTGAGAAGAGAAGAGATGTATTTTGTTTTTGGGTGGTCCGGTCTGCCATAGATTCTGAATTCTTGTGTTGACCTTGTAATCAACCATCCCTAGTTAGAGCCACTATTGGGACTCATTAAAATTGAGTCAACTTTAGAGGCCCATTTCAAAATTTTGCTCTGCATGTCAGAAAAGTACCTAAATGAGTTAGTTTGAATGGCCTAGTTAGAGAGGGTAAAGTGGAGTCAGTTGATTTTTAAGGGGTAAGGCTCAAGATTCATGTCCTACACCTTTCATTTGGCCTATGCGGTGATGTGAAACTTTTAGAATTCAATTTGGATAAGTTTATGAGGTACCCATTTCAAGGGGTGAGCTGAAAGTGCATTTTAGGCACAAATGCAGATTTTATTGAGTAGCCTATTCTGAGTGTTTATATATTTTTCCCTATTGATCTTCATGAATAAATTCAAAATGGATTTAATTATAGGCATAAATGTGAGTCAGCATGTAAAATTTCAAGTCTTCATGAATTCATTTGCTCGGTTTTCAAAGCTCAAACTATTTGTAGTTTGTATGTTTTGGCAAGTCCCTGTTTCGACAACTAGTCGAAGCCCTGTTTCGCACAAGTGTAAAAGTTACCTCAGTGAGTGTCATGACATAATGTTTGTTCTAGGATATTGTTGATGTAGTTATGTGTCTGTAATCATTGTATTTAATGCATCAAAGGTTGTCCCCCCCTAGGTCTAGCAGAACCTAAAGTGTAGGAGGATCATTAGGATCCTATGTTATGTTGTCCAAGCCCTAAAATGTTTCATTGATTGAGATTGGATATCTCATAGGTAGATTTACATGTGTTCTTGGGTTATCATTTTTGGTGAACAACAAGATGAGCCGACAGGTTTATTGCAGGTTGCTAAAGATGGAAGGCATGCAATGGAAGTTACAATGATGGAAGTGATGTATAAGCAATCATCTTTGAGATAAGATTAGATGAGATCTGATTGGATTTGACATGGATTCTATTGGTGAAGATACCCTAACACGCTAAATTTGAATCTACCATTTGGTGGGAAAGCTTCACTATAAACATGTAGACTGAAGCTTGAAGATTATTGATGTTAGATGGTAGAGTAGAGTGATCCTGAGAAAATTGGGGAATAAATAAGATTGAGAAGAGTCAAGTAACTCAACATCTCAAGCAAAGAGCCAACAAGGGAGATAAAATCAGTATCAGAGGTTAACTAGGGTTCAACCAATTAAGCTTGATTAATCGGTATGCTGGAAGAGTGAATCAATCAAGTGAACATATAGTGGTAGAAATAGTAGAAGAGAGTGAGGTTATTTCAAAAGAGATCCTACAATGAAGGTATAGAGAAGAAGGAGAAGATACAAAGAGAACAGATAATCAGTAACAAGTTACAGTGTTATTCAACCAATGGGGTCAAAACTGGTGTGTTAGTAGCAGGGACAAGAGGATGTAGTGGAGAATGAAATAGAGTGTGAACTGATAGAGAGGAGGAAAAGTGGAACATAGAGGATACTACCTATAAAGCTGAGGAGAAGATTAACCGATAAAGAGATTATTCATAAGTGGTTACAGAACTCATTTGTAACCTGGCTATTACTTTTGTATTGATAAATAATGTTCTTTGTAGATCACTAAGTTGGTGCTTGATGTAGGGGTTGGTGCTCCTTTGGGTTCGTTCCCATAAACTGTCAAGGTTTGGTTCCCTAAAAGTTGTAATACATTATTTTGATTGTGAGGCTTGATTGGAGAAGTAGACTCCAACAACATTTCTCACCTAGGTTTTTCCCATCTTGGGTTTTCCTCATAAATACCAGTGTTATGTGATGTGCCCTTTGTGTTGTTGAATTGTGTTGTCTTTATTTATCTTACTGGTAGGTTTCCATGGTCCTTAGGTTGGTAACCGGTAATCTCTCTTGGGGCTAAAAGGGTTAAGAATTTAGAAATCACTGATTCACCCCCCCCACCCCCTCTCAGTGGCATCTTGTGTTTAACAAGGATAAGGTACACATTAAATGTTTCATGGGCTAACAAGGGATGCATGCTATGAATTAAACCTTATCCCACATGAAGTAAGAGTCTACAAAAAGAACACACGGGAAGTAAAGTGATGGATACAAAGGAATTTCTTATCCTGCGAGGGTTCACGACAGAAATAAGACTATTGTGGGAGAAGAGTATATCGGAAAAGGAAAGGTCTTCTTATCCCACAAATCTTTGCGAGGACAAGGAAAGGGCCATGGGATAACAAATTTCTTATCGAGGTGAAAAATAAATCTTATCTTGTGAGGTGAAAGCTAACAACGAAATATGGTGCAGGACAAAAACAAGCAAATATAAAAGGGAGAAGTGTTATCCCACGTGTGTTGAGAGACTATGAAAATGAGATGAGAGCTAACAAAGAAATAAGAAGGATTCTTGAAGCTTATCCCACAAGGCATATAACATGAATATTAGCCATAGTATGAAGTTCAAAGGATCTGAGCAACACGATTGTCCATCTGAGCGTTGACCAATTTTGACTCGATGATGTGGCATGTATGGATCAAATTAGAGGACACTTGTCAAAATGATGAAAGGGTATTTTGTCAACAAAGTTGAAGTTTTTGATCGACTTTGTTTTCATGTCTACAAGCCAATACACTCAAAGATCCACATCAATGGTTGACTAGGATTGACCAAGTGACTTGGGCACTGAAAAAGAAAATGTTTGCATGTAGATAGGCAAACTTATCTACATGATGGCGAAATGAATTTGGTCAAATGATCTTGACAAAGGAAATGTAAACATATGATATCCCGGCTGATCGAAGATGATATCTGATATGCTGAAGTCGGTGATGGTGGGTTTCAATGTGCTAGTTGTCGAAATTTTCAGAGAGGATGAAGAATGCATTAATAAAGACTGAGTTGCAGATGGTTAATGGGCTCAAGAAAATCGACAGAGGTAAAATCAAATCAGCTGGATAGATCAAGCTTGCTAAAAATAGAAACTTAGTACAGAGAATGACTAAAAGAAAGACTGGATGCATTTATTACTCGCTGTAATTATGAGATCATATTTAGGATAGATAATGAAATCTCTAGGGTTGCAGACCTCCGGGACAATCGACTTGAATAAAATATTCAAGATTGTTGTAGAAGAAAAATATAATGAAGATAGAGTCAATCCAATATAGTAGTAGCTATAATTGTGACTCGACATTGGTAGGTGTGGTTGATGAGACAATGACTAAGGTGGAAAAAAAGATTTTAATTTTAGTCGATGCAATAGAAAGGAAGGTTGTAGTATTGTAGTGTGACGTTGTCACTACTGAAGGAAGAGTAAGTATTGAGCAATAGAGAGAGATAGAGTGTATAAACAAAAAGGAGGAAAACAAAGCAAGAATAGATCATTCTGGAGAGTAATTTTGTAGCAAAGAGAAGAAGATAATCAGACAAAGGAAGGAGGAGAAACAAAGGAAAGTTTAGCAGGCAGGATAATTCAATCTCAAGATATGAGAATTTTGTAAGTGTTACAAAAACTCATTTGTAACAAGGATTTATTATTGAAACTGTAATCTTGAATAAACACTGTAAATATTTGAGTGGGTTCTTAGAGTAGTGGTAGGCTCTCCTTTGAGTAGGTGCCCTAAAAGTTTCAGGGTTTGGTGCTCCTTGGGTTGGTGCCCTAAAGTTTCAAGGGTTGATGGTCCTTGGGTTGGTGCCCTAAACATTGTATTATTTTCTTCATTGTGAGGCTAGATTGGAGTAGTAGACTCCAGCATCTATTCTCACCGATTTTTTTCCCACATTGGGTTTTCCTTGTACATCTGGTGTTATGTGATGCACTCTTGTGTGTATGTGTGTTCTTAATTAATTTTTAGTAGCAATATTTGCAAACATAGTTAAAAGTTTTAAAATACACTGATTCACCCCCCTCTTAGTGTCTATTTGTATTCTCCATGTTTTTGATGTGGTATTTATCATTTTATTGTTGTTCTTGATCAGATCGGAGGTTGAGGAAGCCTTCAGAGGTTGAGATCAAGGATGTACATTGGATTAGCATGTGAAGACATGATCTGCTCATGACACATCAAAGGGGGAGTTGAGATGATGTGTTTGTCACCTTGACAAACTGGTTGGGAGGAGAACCTATCAAATGAAGATAAGGCTATGTAGTTGCACACATGGAGTGAGTGGGATGTAGATGGTGAAAGGGTCCTGCCACAAATGCATTGTTGTTTGGGGTTGATGGCATGAATAAATCATGCATATTACCAGTATGAAGGTAGAAACATGTCAATCGGTATACAACAAAGACTCAAGAGGAAAAGTGGAGTGCTCATAATTAGGTGGTAAGGTACATGACAACTCACCATGGATATGTTTTGTTGGTCAGCAAGGTGAAGACTGATAAATTAGATACACCGGTAGTATAGGAGACTGTATGGCAAGATGGTTAACTATAAGGTGAGGTATATAGGTAGGGAAAAATAACTGGTAGGTGTGCATCGATCGTGTCTGGACCAACATAGAGGTCTAAGTTGATGAATACTGATAGTGATGCCATGTGGAGTTGAAGTGGAAAGCATGCAGAGGTTGGTGAAATGTCATGTCAGTGAGGTTGTTGGCTTTGGTCCACATTTAGTATTGACTGCAATAATCATGGGGAATTGCAGAAGATTGCAGCTCAAGGAAAATCAAAGGATGCCATTTGGTGAGTTGATCAAAGTAGGAGATCTGATCAACTTATCAACCTAGAAAAGATAACCACAAAGATCATTTAATATGATGGATGGAAGCGGGTCAGTGATTAGTCTATTGTATTTTCTAAACATAGAAAATACGATTTGGAAGCTACAAGATTGGTAGTGATGGATGACTTGTTGCAGGTCCACAATATCAAAGAAGATATTTGATTGGATCTGGTATGCCAATTTGGTCAGTGAGAAAACCCTAGCATGCAAAATTTCAAACTCACACTTTGGAAAGAAAGCTCTAATATTTATGTTAATCAAATATTGAAGCTGCATAATGCTGGTTGGTTAAGAATAGAGGAGATAAGATTGAGAAGAGTCAAGGAACTCAAAATCTAAAGAAAAGAGCTAGTAGGGAAGGTTAAATTGGTGAGAGGGTTTAACAATAGCTTAACCAGAAAGATCAGACAAATCCATAAACTGCAAAGTCAGTTGCAGAGGTGGAAACTGACAGTGTTCAAGCCAACTCATAGGTAGTGCAGAGTGAAGAATTTGTATGTGTGTATGGGAGAGAAGATCTGGTAGGTATGGAGCAGAGAAAGGATAAACCGATGAGTAGAGTAACTGGCAGTAGGTGTATGTTTTGAATTTTCATCCAACAGGCAAAGATAGAACTAGTGTACTACCAATAGTAAGTGAAGGTGAGCAGAGAGATTGAGAGAGACATAGAAGGAAGAGTAGGAGTCAATTGGTGAGGTAGAGGAGGTCAGAAACCAATAGGGTAAAGTGTATACAATGGTTACAAGATTCACTTATAATCGAACTATATTACTTTTGTATTTGATTATGTTAATTACAAATCACTGAGTTGGAGCTTAGTGCAGGGGTTGGTGCTCCTTGGGTTGGTGCACTAATGCAGGAGCAGTACTCCTTGGATTGGCTCCCTAAATGTTGTAACTGAGATTTTCATTATCAGGCTGGATTGGAGCAATAGACTCCAGCAACACTTCTGATCAAGGTTTTCCCTATCTTGGGTTTTCCTCGTATATACCGGTGTCATGTGATGTTCCCTTGTGTGATTGCATTGTGAAGTCTTGCACTATCTCACCGGTAGGTTTACTTGTGTTTGTTTTGCTAGCTAGTACTCACTCTTAGGATCAAAAGGTTTAAGAGTTTTGGTAACCACTGATTCACCCCCCTCTTAGTGGTACATTGTGTTCAACAATTGGTATCAGAGCGTAGGTTCCCGCTTGATAAGATTTCTTTAGCTTGGGTAGATTCTAGTATTTGAACCCAATGGTCTATTTAGTGTCACCCCCTACTCTACTGTTTGATGGTTCAAAATTTTATGTTTGGAGTCATAGGATGGAAGTCTACCTATCCTCCCTTGGGTTTGATGTATGGATGTCACTAGTAAATGGCTACCCTAGTAAAGTCAGTCCTCCCACCGGTCTTGAAAAAGAAAGGAGAAATAAATGCAATGATGAAGCTATGGAGGCCATACTCAATGGGCTATCTGGTGATGTCTCCTCATAGGTGGACAGATGTAGATCAACAAAAATCCTATGGGACAGATTGAAGAACCTTTATGAAAATGAACCTAGCACTACAAAATCGGTTTTTGGAAGCAAGAAGATTAATGAAATAAACACATGTGTAGTTGACAAAGATATATTAGCTAGTTATTGTAGTAGAAATGATGAAGAAGGAACCCACCTTTTCATGGCTCAAGAGATAAAATGTGAGGAGCACCCATCAAAAGGTGACAATACAGATGATTCTCCCCAACAAGATGTGTTTGGGAGTGATAGTGATGATGAAGTTGAAGTTGATCTCAAATGTGAACTGGTAAGTGCATTATAAGAGCTACAAAATGCTAGAAATGAATTGAAGAATTATAAAAATTCAGTTCATGATGAATGCAGTCGGTTGAGAACATGCCTTGAAGAATCAAATAATAATATCTACATATTGACTAGTGAATTGAAATGAGTCTTTGATTCTAAGGATAGAAGATGTGAGGAACTACAACTAGAAGTGGAGACAAAGGAAAAAGAATATCAGGATATAAAAGGTGAAATGGAGAACATCAGGAAAGACCTTGAGAAGTGTCAATATGAGCTCAAGGTAAGGATCTGGTATGAGGGCAGCACTAAGGCCTTGGACAAAATGTTGAGTAAACAAAAACACTCCAAGGATATCGAAGGATTAGGATATGTTGTCAGTGAATTCTCCACAAGCATGTACATCTCCCACAAGGACATTTAGTTTGTCTTCTCTAATGGAGATAACAATGTTTAGACCTTCACACTCTGAAGTGCACCAAGAAAGAAGGTTAACCTAACTATAGTCGGTGAGGACATGAGGCTAAAAATGAAGACCGATGCAACAAGAAGAAATAATGCAGATCCTAAAGGAAAAAGAGAGTTGAGAGAAGATAGGTTCACTAGAAACAAGAACCCAAGAAAGTAGCCTAAAAGATCTACCAATGGAAGACAAAGAGATGCTGCAGCCTAGAGAAGTAGAAGTGGATGAGCCAAACTAGTCAGATCACTTCATGTTTGGCAAAATGAATTTGTAAGTAATAAGTCTCCATTCTTCGATTATTGTTTTTCTTATAAAGGATATTACCAGAGGGCAGAGGAATGCAAAATTATGTCTAGGAATAGAAAAGGTGTTTTTCCTAGGAATAGAAATTCAGTTTGTAAAAGATGTAATGCATTTGGACATAAAACATTAGAATGTAGAAATGTGCATAAGATCACTCCCGGTTATGCTAACTAGACTCCACTCGCTGCTTCAAGAAATATAAATAATATGTGTTATAACTGTAATGGATCTTACCATAGAAGTAATGAGTGTAGGAAGAAGATGATTCCTGCACATGGGAACCAACATAACAACTATGCCCAAAGGACAACTGCACCTACAAAATCAAGAAGTCAGTTGAAACTAGTAGTAGGCTACAATGGAATGACCCTGAGAAGAAGATCAAATTGGTCTGATAGAAGTTCTTCTAATCATCCAGTTGGGATGAATGTAGTATGCTTGTATGGCAATGTATCCAATCATACTGAAGAACCTGGTAAAGAAAATACCTGTCAGTAGAAAAAGGTTAACATTACTCCAAGGGCTGCAAATGAGGAAAGGAAAGAGATTAAGAAGGTATGGAGGAAGAAGAAGGAAGATAAGAGAATGGACATACATTGTGCCTTCAATGCACAAGTGATATCTCCTAAATCTTAAAGGAGATGCAGGACTACGAGGGAGCTAAATATTGATCAGATCATTCACCCCCATCCTTGATGAGAACAAAGGAGAAGATAGGTTGCTGCCGGTACCAAAAAAAAGGGTGAGATAGGTGTGTGTGTGGTTGTTGCCTTGACTACACACTCATACTTGTGTCAATGTATAGTTCAAATTGTAATTGGAATAAAAGACAAATGACATAAGAAGAAAAATACATCCTAGTGAAGATAGTGAACCAGTAGAGTAAACTGGTGTGTGAAGTGTGCTACTGGTATGGATATTAACCGATATAGAAGAATATGTAAGTCAATGCATTTTGGTTGTGTTGGAATGTCTCCGGTGGCCTAGATGGATAAATTTATGTCTCTGGTGGTATTAGAAGTAGTCCAAAATGATAGCATGTTGGTCCAGTAGCCGATCCCATGTGTATGAAACATCATGATGTCAACCGGTGTGATAGTTGACATGAAGTCAATGTGACTTTGAATTGTGGTCAAGTAAGACCATTTCATGGAAGTGAAAGACCATCATTATCTATAGATGGTCACTTCCACCAGTACAAAGTGTAGATTGGGGTACAGGTTTAGGACCTGATAAAAAATGAAGACTAGAGGGTTGTGATTCAGGGGGAGTTCACAGTCATATCTTATGATTGGTATCTAATACACTTGACATAGAAGGAAATCAAGTGTCACTATTGTTAAACCATGGACCAGTGTACAGGGAGATATGAACAAAGATGTGAGTTACCTACATAGGGGGAGAATTTGTCAAACAGATTGGTGTCAGTTCTCTGATGCAAGTGCTGCAAGTTGAGAGGTTTTAGAGCATAGTAGTAAAAAGGAAACAAGCAACCAGTCCAAATAGGGGAAGAGAGAGCTTGCAATATATCGACTTTCAAGACCCATTGCCATTGTTGTTAAAGGGGGAAAAAGAATCTATAGTATAATGGATACTACATGTGTTGACATCAATGCTGAAGGAAGAGATTGTTGACATTGTGTTGTCATCAATGTCAATTGCTATAACATAAAGCAGGAAAATTGGTATGGGAGAATAGTTGATATGTTGTTATTGCTATCAACCAATATTGGGGACAATGAAGCCACCAAGTAAGCATGTTGGAGTAACTGATTTACATGTTAGTATTAGGGATAATGAACAGGTTTATGAGTATGCATGTTGATGTTGAACAAGCATGATAAACAAGTGACCAATGAGTGATGAGAACTAAAAAGCATGTGACTAGTAGAGCTCACTGGAGTATGATCTAATAAAGAGTTAGCATTGCAATTGATATGCTAGTGTGAGGCCATCTAGCATGACTCCCACCAGATGAAATGAAGGTTGATAGAAAGTGGGCTATTTCAGTGAGAAAAGATGACATATGAAAATGTACTCGGACATATGTCAAGTTGGAGATGTATCCTCTCCCTAGTAAAGTCACATCATTACTAGCAGGTGAGATATATCTTCTTCTATCGATGTTTAGCAGTGAAGTGGAGTTGTCTATTCTTTCCATTGGTAAAAGGTAATACCTTGCTTATGCCACACCATACATGACATACATCATGACTCTCTAGGATAAGATAGTCAAAGTAAGCAAACCTAGGTAATTGGATGCATAGATCAGATGACCAAAGTGGAAGATGAGGAAGCCTTCAGAGGTTGAGATTAGGGATGTACACTAGATCAGCATGTGAAAACATGATCTTCTCCTAGGATAGAGAAGGAGGAGTTGAGATGATGTGTTTGTCACCTTGACAAACAAGTTGAGAGGAGAACCTATTAAATGAAGATAAGGTTGTGCAGTTGCACACATGGAGCGACTGGGATGCAGATGGGGAAAGGGTCCTTCCACAGATGTATTGCTACAAGGTGTTGATGGCATGAAGACATCATGCATATTATTAGTATGATGATAGAAACATGTCAACTAGTAAACAAGGTGGCTACTAGTATACAATGAAGAGTCAAGAGGCAAAGTGGAGAGCTCATAATCAGGTGGTAAGGTACATGATGACTCACCATGGATATCTACTACTGGTTAGCAAGGCGATGATCGATAAATGTGATGCATTTTTAGTGCAGGAGAATTTATGGCAACATGGTTAACTGATAAGGTGAGATGTACCGATAGGGTCAGATGACTCGTAGGTGTGCACTAATCCTGTCTGGACTGACATAGAGGTTTAAGATGACAAATACCAATAGTGATTCCACATGGAGTTGAAGTGGAAAGAATGCAGAGGTTAGCAAAGTGTCATGTCGGTGAGGTTGTTGGTGCTAGTCGATATTTAATGTTGACTGCAACAATCACGAGGAATTATAGAAGAGTGTGGCTCAAGGAAAATCAAAGGATGCCCCCTTATGAGTTGATCAACACTATAGATCTGATCAACTTATCAACCTGGAAAAGATAACCATAGAGATCATTTAATATGATGAATGGAAGCGGGTCAGTGATTAGTCTATCGTATTCACTAAACATAGAAAATATGTATTGGAAGCCACAAAATTGGCAGCAATGGATAACTTATTGCAAGTGCACAATATGAGAGAAGAGATTTGATTGGATCTGGTACACCAATTTAGTTAGTGAGAAAACCCTAGCATGCAAAAGTTCAAACTCATGCTTTGGCGGGAAAGATCTGATATTTATGCTAATCAAAGATTGAAGTTGCACAATGTTGGTTGGTGAAGGAGAGTTATCCTAAGCAAAGAAGAGTGAAGATAAGACAAAGAAGAGTCAAGGAACTCAACATTTGAAGAAAAGAGCTAATAGGGAAGGTTAAACTAGCGAGAGGGTTTAACAATGGCTTAATCGGCAAGATCAGACAAACCGGTAAACTACAAAGTCAGTTGTAGTGGTGGAAAATGGTAGTGTTCAAGCCAACTAGAAGGTAATGTAGAGTGAATTAGCTGTATGTGTGAATGGGAGAGAAGATACGACAGGTAGGGAGTAGAGGAGGATAAACCAATGAGCAGAGTAATTGACAATAGGTGTATTTTTTGACTATTCATCCAACAGGCAGAGGTAGAACGGGTGTGTCAACAGCAACAAGTGAAGGTGAGCAGAGAGATTGAGAGAGAGATAGAAGGAAGAGTAGGAGTCAACTGGTGAGGTAGATGAGGTGAGAAACTAGTACGGTAAAGTGTATGTAGTGGTTACAAGATTCACTTGTAATCAGACTTTTACTTTTTTAATTGATTATGTTCATGATAGATTACTGAGTTGGATCTCAGTGTAGGGGTTAGTGCTCCTTGGGTTGGTTCCCTAAATTAGGGGTTGGTGCTCCTTGGGTTGGTGCCCTAAAGCAGGAGTGGTACTCCTTAGGTTGGTTCCCTAAATGTTGTAGCCAAGTTTTTTATTGTGAGATTGGATTGGAGCAGTAGACTCCAACAACACTTCTCACCAAGGTTTTTCCCATCTTGGTTTTTTATCTTATATACCGGTGTCATGTGATGTGCCCTTGTGTTATTGCAATGTGAAGTCTTGCATTATATCACCAGTAGGTTTACTTGTGTTTGTTTTTCTAACCAATACTCACTCTTAGGATCAAAAGGTTTAAGAGTTTTGCTAACCAGTAATTCACCCCCCTCTTAGTGGTACATTGTGTTCAACACTAGATCCTCTAGAAGGAGCTTGACCGCTTGAGAAGAACTGGGATGGAAACTATTGTTTTTAAGGAGAGTCCAATATTTGATGGAATTAATTACACTATATGGAAGTAATAGGTGGAGTGCTCCTTAGGTATCAATGCATAACACACATTTTCACTCTTCAACCTATCTAGAAATATTTTCCCATCGACCAAACAGATTCTGACACTTGTGAATATCTCACTTCTCAGGGGTTCTTCTAAAGGAAACAAAGTTTGCTTCTTCCCATTTGCAAAAATAGTATAGACATTCCTTCTCCCATCATGCATAGCCTATCTGTCATACTGCTAGGGCCATCCCAACAAAACATAGCAAACATCCTTAGGCATAATATCACATAGAACTTCATCATAGTACTCTCCTATCTTCAGCTTAACTAAAAATTGCTCACTTACCAAGATATTATGATCATCCTAAATCCATTCTATCTCGTAGGGTGTAAAGTATTTCAACCTCTGTAACTTCATCTTATTCACCATCTCCTCCAAGGCAAAATTATCTAAATTGCCACAATCAATAATAACCTTATAGCACTTACCTTCTACCTTACATCTTGTTCGGAAAAAAATATTCCTCTGCACCAGTTCCTCATCTATCTCATTCTGGCATAGGGATCTTCTTATCATCAAAGCTTCACCATCCTTTAATTTGTTCAACAATCCAGTAGGTTCCTCTTCTGTGAAAGCAGTTCTTCCACCATTATCAATCCTCTTATTCCCTTGTCTGCATGCAAAAGCTTGATATCCTTATCCACCACACTTGTTCAACAGGTTCCAGTAAACTTTCTCTTTTCATCTCTCTTAAAACCCTCATTCTGGTAACCACCTTGTCCACCATTCTGATAGTGATTTCCTTTGTTCCTCCGGTTTGAATTTTCATCACTCTTATCTTCTTCCTTGCCTTTATTTTTTTCTAAAAGGGATATACCACCTCCAGTAAAGGATCTGCCTTTCTTAAATATTTCACCTCTTCCTCTTTGTCTTTTCTCATGCCTCTTATTCAATATTTATTCATCTTTTAGGGCATACTGATAAGATTCTTCCACACTCAGCAATTTCACCATAATAATATCATCTTGTATAGATGTTCTTAAACCAGAATATTTTTGCTTTAGATTCTGCAATCTCTGGAATAAATTGACTTGATAATTCACTAGCAAAAACTTTTCCTTCAACCTACTCACCATTCGATCTTTAAGATTTAATTTTTTCCTTTCCTTTCCTTTTTCTATCAGTCTGCAAATGTTCCCACCATAAGGAAGCATGTCCCTTCAACTTTGTCCAAGCAAATTACACCTCCTTCTCCTCACCTATACCCTTGAAATCAAATTATTTCTCCATCTTGGTAATTGAATCTATCAAGTCATCCTAATCCATCTTACCACTATAATTTGGTGGGTTAAAGTGCAGTTTACTATTCACATTTGTCAAAGGTTTAATCAATTATTCATCATCTTGCACCAACTCCATTTGACCTCCATTTTCTGATTCAGCATTCCATTCTTCCTCTTCATTACTTACATCCTCAATATGTCAATCTCTTCTCTATGTAGTCTCAACAAAATCCAAATGAGCCGCAATCTACCTCAATATATCCATCACTATTGGATCAACATCTCTCCAGTTTCCACCTCTCACATTACCTCTTCGCGACATAGGAGCAAGTCCTTTGTAGCTGTAGGTCAGACTCGCAATCTGCCACCCTACAATAAAATTCAATAGGATGAACCTTCACTTTGATACCAACTAGTGCAGCCACAAATAGGAGGGTCCCCAAAAGGGAAGTCTGGTCCATGCAACAAGATCAAAACAACACAAGACAACATAGGAGAGGGAGAGAATGTGAGATCAGACATGAACCAATTCATTGGTTTAAATACAACTGGTAGTAGTACTCGGCTTACATGTGGGTAACTCCCTTATTACAAAAATGTATCCATATGCATCAATCTGGAAGCAAACATTAGATTCAAACTAAAATATATTGTTCTATATCTTGAATACTAAATCTAATATGATCAAATACATCATTATATAACATCTGGGAATAGCCAGGTTGGCCAAGAAAAGATCACATTCCCCAAAGAAAGGAAAATGAAATTTGAAGATAGGTCAGCCCAAAGATGAGACAAAAATCCTCTGGAAAATTATCACCACAAAGCGCGGACCAACAAGAGGGTCAACCAGGAATCAAAGATCATCGGACACATCATAAGTCAGCTCCAAAAATGAAGGAATCACTCTGTAAGATCTGGGAACACCAACTAGCCATTAAGCACAAGCATCCAAGAAAACAAACAATTGCCAATCAATCTAAAAGCGATAAGTTTCCAGGAAGGTATCTGGTAACTCTCAAAACAAAACTGTTGAAAAGAGCAAAGATATTGAAAGGAAATATTTTTGGGTGATGCAAGATTGCCAAGAACCAGGGATGCTCCTACATCATAATTTTAGTTTCTTTTTAAAAATTATCTAGTAGGGTTTCATTAATTTCCAAAGTAATCAAGATAGAGGGGTATGTCTTCTTAGTTCTTAAATTCTATTAATTTTAATTTTTATTTCTTGAGAGATGTCAAGCAACTAGAGCCCTGAAAGACATTAAAGCGAGGCCATCGAAACCTAGAAATATAAGCATTTGGTCATACTTTAGTAATGTTCATATTGGTTGTCCATCAGATGGAGGTAAAACATTTGTAATTGCAGATTTACCAAAAAATATTGTTGAAGGATAAATCTTTAAGAAAGATCGAAATGAGATAATTGATATAGATGCCAACACTATATTTGATGTCCCTATGGAATTTGATTCAAGGAATAGTTAGAATAAGTCAATTGAGGTTGATGTCATTGTTGCAAGCAATGTTGATGTTAATGACCTAGATGATGTTGTTGGAAGTACACAGAAGGGAAAAAGAAAATCAAAATCAAAATCGGGTTGCAAGTGAGAAATTTCAAGGAATTTCCATTTGGATTGGGTGTCAAGGTACCCATTCAATGAAGAAGGAAACTAAAAAGGGACAAGAAGTTGCAACTAAAACTAGACATTATAGAGAAGCATATCAGTAAAGTGCATGAAAAACAAATCATAGATGGAAAAGGACGATCTGTGATTAGATGAAAAAAAAAGGAAGAAAGTAAACATGTTAAGTGTGAAGAAGAGTATAAAGAGGATATGCAAAGAGAGGAGAAGAATGCTAAACATTGAGGTTTGATTTAGTCTCAATTCACACATATGATGTCAGAAACATTGAAATCGAAAACTATTTAGGTGAGTGTTGTTTTTCATCTTTTGAAAAATGATCCTCTTATGTCAGACTACCCTGACTTTACTACTTTATTAAGATTTTTGAATGTTCCTAGATTTCCTCATTTGCATTGTGTATACACATAAAAATGGCTATGAGCAATTAAATAAATATTTAATATTTATTTAATATTTATTCTTCTATTAAATAGTTAATTTGAAAAGATTAATTTATTTAATTCATTTGAAGTCTTTCTATTAATTATTTAATTCAAATATTTTATTAATTAATTCATCTATCCTATTCCTCTAATTAAATAAATATCTAATATTTAATTATTCTTCTAATCAATTATCTAAATATATAATATTTAGTTATCTCCTTCAAAACAATTAAATATCTAATATTTAATGGTTATTCTCCTATCTTATAGTCTCAAATATTAAATGATTTCCTAAATTATTTGATTTCATTTCCAACTCACCCTCCATCTCCACTTCATTTTCCCTTTGCCAACTCATCCATAATGTGGCTAAGGAAATTAATATTTCTTCATTTATCTTCAACTTCCAAACTTAATGAAATATTGTGTACGTACACATATTTCATAACCTCCATCTATATTCTCTCCAACACCCTTACATCTTAGGAAGGACTTGAGTCCACTTGTCCTCTCATGCCTAAATCTTCTCCAACCATCCCTAGATTCCCTTAGTTAGAAACTCAGTCAAGGTGAGATGAGTGACACTTGTCTTCTCCTTCCCCCTTTCTCTCAACCTTCACCTTTGCTCATAGCCATCCAAATCTGCAGATCTAGTCGTGACCATTGATTTGAGTCACTTCATCTTATCCTCTCAAGGTCTATAAAATCAAGAGCTTTAGTTGAGAGAGAGTTAGTCTTCAAGTTTCTTTTCAAAGCTAATCATTTGTAAAACTTATGCATCTATGAGTTTTAACCTTGAAGAAAAATAGAAATTAGCATTTTAACATAATCATGTAGTATTGCATATCATAGCATTTGTGAACTATCAGTTATCAGTCCATTCTTCATATGCCATCTTGGAAGCTATTAGTGCTTGTCGGAGAGCACACCATCTGCAACCAAGAATAGTGGAGTAAGGACACAATGAGACATAAACCATGAAGGTAATATTAGTATTTTTATTTCATATATATTTCATGTAGTTTCATTGGTTAGGTTTGGATTTCCTGTAGCATTTCCATTGGTATTTTGTGAAACTAACTTGTTGCAGGTAGCATTCTGAGGATGAAATTCAAGTCAAAAAATTTTGGCACCCACCGTGGGGCTCATGGACCTCGCATATACCTTTAAAAATCTCACAAAAGTAAAATTAACACATTTGCAATGTAGATTCACGCATGTGTGAATTCTGACAGTGCTTTTGTTCAATAGGTTAGCGCATTTGCATCTTAGGTTAGTGCATTTGCATCTCAGGTTAACGCATTTGCATTGCAAGTTAACGCATATGTCATGTAGGCTAGTGCTTTTGTCTGAAAATCTGTGCATTTGCATTACAGGTTAACGCTTTTGTCCTCTAGGTTAGTGCACTTGTTAAAGAAGTCACGCTTTTGAGTCCATAGAGAAATGCTTTTGTAGTGCAGGTTAGCGCTGTTTTCTCTGTAGATTAGTGCTTTTTAGGTGAAAGATATCACATTTGTTATAATAGCACTTTTGTCTGCAACTGACATAATTTTCTTCCAAGTCTGAGTGTCCCAGAACTAAATTTTTTCAAACTACTAACATGCATGTGCAGGATTGTGTTTAAGGCAAATTTTATGCATTTCCTCACCTAGTTAAATTAAAAGTCCTATTTTGGAAAGTAATATATCATGTCTTACTCATTTAGTCTAACTAAGGGGATAAATTGACAGCATGCAACTTGCATTTTGAGTAACTTCTCTAAAATAGTTGCACGTCGACTTTTAAAAAGGCTAAAATAAACACCATGCTTGTTGGAGCAACATCTCCAAATAGAGGATAGATCACATTGCTATGGAAAGTTAAAAAGAACACTTATATTCTGTGTCTTGAAAGTGGTAGGTATATGCTCTTCCCTTAATTGGATGATAAAAAATCCAAACCCACTCTTTTATACTTTCTTTACTTTCAAGTAAATAAATCCTTTAGAGGGCCTGCCTTCCCAAGCTTCCTTGAGGGAGCCAGTGAGAGGAGAACAACCTAAAGTGGAAATGGGCTAATACTGAGTCCTTCCAATCCACTCAAAATAAATTGTGTTTGTGACAAAAGTCTCAAACAACATGTGCTGATAAGTTCATACCGACACTATGTTTCCCCATAAACCTTATGGAGCGTAACCTCTATAGGTTGGGAACCTTCTGTATTTACAGAGTTGAAAGTGCCACATGTATGGCCACATGACCGGAAGCCTTTACTAAAAACCACTTGTACTAGTTGCCAAAATCCTTCTAGTTGTTGACGCAAGAGGTTAGACCTTTGAAGCGGCTCACACACATACGGTTCTTAGTAGAGATAAAGTTTTCCATGGGGATTTTTCATGGAAACTGGTGCTTGGCTGCCCCAAAGAAGTGAGTGTCGAGGGTGGAGCCAGTGGGGTCAAACATCTAAATATCTTCTTTGAATAGAGTAGCCTCAAGGGAAATCCCATGTGAGATTCAACAACTATTGTCTCAACCTGCCATAAGATTTGTACTTGCTTGTGCATTTTGTTTATTAAACATTATGTTTTCTATGTCTGTAACATGTTCCAAATGGTCAAAAATTGAAGAAAATTATCATCTACGAGTGAGCAAAAATCCAACAAATTTCTGGAAAAATTGATTAAAAGGGTACTACAAAGGCTTTCCAACATTTGAAATACCAAATCAAACTAAAGTGTCAAAACATCAGTATCGAAATACTTCTTTAGTAGATTTGTCTCTAAACCATCACGTATTTTCAAACTAGCTCAACAATTGGTTCACTAATCCAACAGGCTATTCCCAAAAGGTTTCTATAAGCATAAACATTCGACAAGATATTGATTCAAACATCTTAAGTGCAAAAAAATCAACATCATTGTCAAGTCTCTCATCAAGATAATCAAATCCTCTATCATGAAGCTTGATCAATTTATCCTATGTTCATGATCCTGGATATATCTTTCCTATTTTTAACCTAGGTTATATCAAAATTAGAATTGCACTAACATTGGAATCAAACAAACTTGTAAACTGTCAAATGCTTATATGACTTTTAAGTATCACCTTAAGAAAAGAAAACCCAGTTATAAAGATACTCAGAAAAGAATTAAATTCTTGTATATCAATCGCAAGATCTTATTAAAACATAGGACATTCCTACATTGTTTTTGTCACTACTTACATGGTTGTGATATAGAGTTTGATGGAGAAATTTTGCAAGGATGTGCTTTTCAACAAAGAGATGCTTTATCACAATGAACAAACAATAGTGGTAAAATCAACAAAGCATTTCTTCCTAAATCAATAATCAACTATTGACTTTGTCTTTTGGAAATTTCAAATTTTTTGAAATAATCACATGCCAGTTTAGACTAGAGCTCAATACGAACAACTGAGAAAACAACAAAAACAAATGGAGGAAGAAGATAATCCTACATTCCAAACTTTTGGGTATACCATTGTTGACAAAGAAGCAATCAATAGCACCATTAGAGACCTTGAGCAAGATTTTGAAACTTGATAGGCTAATGGAAAAATTGTTGGCAAAACAAAAAGAGAAATATCTCTTGATGTTGGAAAAATCTAGAGCTAAACTACCACAAGAATTTAACATAGAAAGCTTGAAACAAGATGCAAAGGCAAGTAACACCCAAAACATAGATGATCCAAATAATGAAGATGTGAACAAAAAAATTCATGAAGAGATAAGAAAACAAAGGGATGACACAAGAAAAGAGCGTAGTGATAAACGAACTTGCGAAGAAACAAGGAGAAACTATGTGGATAATCCGTTGTTAAACCTTACTCAACAAATGCAAACTCTACAATAGTAGATGTAAGATATGCAAAATGGAACAAGCTCCAAGAGGTATTTATTGGAAGATATATGCCAATATCCTTTTGATAAAAATTTGAATATGGTACCATATCCGCAACATTGAGAGATCCCTAAATATGAAAAATATGATGGAAAATCCAATCCTCAGGATCACATTAGGGAGTTTTGTACTATGAGCATGGAATTTGCCCACAATGAAACTTACCTTATGCATCTTTTTCCTAGGAGTTTAAATGGACAATCAATGGAGTGGTTATCAAGATTACCATCCGGAATCAAATCTTTTGACGAACTTGTGAATAGATTTATTTCACAATACTCCTACAATATAAGGAATGAGATAACAATGGTGGATCTATGCAATGTTAAACAAAAGAATGATGAATCTTTTATGATCTTCTTACAAAGATGGAAATGCATGTTTAATAGGTATCCAAGAGATGCACCCAATCAAGAAAAAATGGACATATTCATTGATAATCTTATCAGTGAAATGAGTTATCGACTAAGAATGCAATGTCCTCCCTCCTTTTCCAAGATGATCGAGAATGGTCTGAAAATAGAGAATGCGATGGTAAAGAAAGGAGATCTAAAAATTTACTATAACTCCTACAACAACAACAACAACAACAACAAAAATGACAAACCCAAGTTCTGGTCAAAGAATAGGAATGTCAAAAATGGAGGAAATGATGATAATAGTGCTACAAAACAACAACAACCAATTTTTAATCTATCGAGTCAAATCCCAAGCAATAGCAATCCAAAAAAAAATAAAACCAAGTCCTTCTCCAATCCTCGAAGGAAATTCACAAACATTGGGGAACCATTGGAATTAGCTTCAAAAACTCTGCTTGCCAACAAATTGATTATTTTACCAGAAGAAAGAAGTTATGAACCACTAGTCAAGCCAAATTGGTGGAATGACAATCACTTTTGCAATTACCATCGGAATAAAGGACACCAAACAAATGATTGTGACAGATTGAAACACCTTATCCAAGATCTAATTGATAATGGAACTATCACAGTGGATAGCCACAAGACAAATGAATCACACCTAGCTTTTAAAACTCCACTTCTGAATTATGACAAAGGTGATCCATCCCAATTAAAATATGACAAAGGAAAAGCCAACGTAAATTACACTTATACATATGATGATGTGGTAAATGTTATCATTGTTAACTTGATAATCCATCTTCAGATCCAATCAATGTTATTATGAGAAGAAAAGAAAAGGTTACCTTTCTAGGTGTAACAAAAGACCCAACATCCACTTCACAACAATACAATTTAGTAGAGAAATTACAAAGAATACCAGCTCAAATATCAATTCTAGAACTTCTCAAGGTTTCACCTATGCATAAGAAAATTTTGGAGAAAGGTTTAGTGGAAACAACAGTTTCAAAAGATTTGGATATAGGTCAGTTCCAAAACATGGTAGGACACCTTATAGCCCCTCATTGCTTATCATTTTCTAAAAATGATGATGCATCCTTACAATATCCTCACAATTCTCCATTACATGTTGAAGTCACCATTAATTAAACTTGTGTCAAACACGTACTCATAGATGGTGGAGTTGGCTTAAAGATTTGTGCATTAAGTTTGATAAAAGCTTTGGGATATTCAGAAAATGTAGTGGACCCGAAGAAGAAAATAACCATTAAGTCTTATGATGAAGCAGAACGTTCTTCTAAAGGAATTGTTGTGTTACCAACCAAAATAGGACCTGTGGAAAGGAATACATTGTGTCAGGTTTTATATTTGAACCTCTCTGACAACATTCTTCTAGGAAGACCATGGATTCACAAAATGCAAGCAGTTCCTTCTACATATCATCAATGTATAAAATTTCCTCATGAAGGACAAGAGATCACTATAATTGCAGATTCTAGTCAACATTGCAATAATTTGAAGCCAACACAAGATACAGGAGTTCCACATAATAGAGAATCAATATATCCTACCAAAGAAATTCAAGAAAAGTTATGGGAAACCTTTGAGAAAAAGCTCAAATTAAATGATGAAGGAATGGGAAAATATTCTTTGCATAATTTTCCACTTTCCCCTAAGTCATATGGAAAGCCTGCAAATATTTAATCAAAGACATCAGAAAGACCAAAATATATGTTTAAAGGAACATTTGTTAGCATTGGAACTCTTGAAGAAGAAAATGAAGACAAAGACATTCGTGGTTGATTGTACAAGGATGAAGATAAAACTATAGCAATAGCAATAGAAGTCAATATTCCAATAAAAAATATGGCAAAGGTTATGAAATCATATAAAAATGGGATATGAAGGAAAATGACCAATTGGTAAGTGACATCAAGGTATTTCAGAACCTATTTGTCCACACTCACAATCCAAAGAAGATAAATCAGATCTTGGATATCTAAAATCCAATCAAAAGCAACATAATCATCAACAACAAAAGTGGAGAAAGAAATCAGTCTCTAAAGAAGAACAATGGCAAGAAAAGCTACATCAAGCGACAAAATTAGTAACCAATAAACAAAAGAAGAAAGAAGAACATGAAAAGAAAGAAGAGGAGATTACCATCAAAGGTAAAGAGAATCTTGTCAACAAGTTCTGGAAATACAAACAAATGCAAAATCTGAACAAGATATTCTAGAAGCAGTGAAAATAGAGATGGTAGAAACCAGAGAACTTTTTGCACCATGCAACATTCCTTTATGGTATAGTGGAGTAGTCCTAGATCATGGTTCAGAGATAGATTCAAATGAGTATGAGTGGGGTCCAAATGTTTTATCTACTACATCAAGTAAGGAAAATAATGAAGACCAAACAAATATTACAGAGGAAGACATATTTAATACAAAACAACAGATGAAGTTAGAAAGAAGATGAGAAGAACTCAAAATTCAGAGAAAAGAGGCGTATGCAAAAAGGAAAGGGAATGAAAAAGACAAAGAAGTAATGCCACAAGAAGTACCAATAGGGATAGATCAAGCATCTGGAAATATAAGATTTTCATCAAAAGAGGAACAAGATGTATCAAGATGTGGTAAAACCATAGAAGAATTAAGAGATAGTCAAGTAGGATTGACTATTAGTCCAAAAGAAGTTGAGTTTGAAAGAAGACAAAATCTAGCAAAAGAATCCTCTTTATCATGTACACAAGTATGTCAACTCCAAAATGCAAATGAGGTCAATCAAGAAGAAATTTGCAGTATTAAAGACGTGTGTGTTGATATAATCCGTTTGTTTAAGGGACAAACATCAGTTGAAGAACCACTTGAGTGTGAACCACAAAATACCAATACTGATTTTGTTAGAAATAATTTTGAGATGCTTGGGAGAGACAATTCTCAAAAACATTTAATCTATGAAATTACCTACTCTATGCCAAATTATGATCATTATGTCATGAACTTTGAAGCACCTAATGATGACACTGATTATGATTTACCCCTTCTTCATCCTGAACTAATTGATTGGGACAATTTAGAAAACCCTGAACTAAATGTATTTTCCAATGATCATGACTTAGTCATGTACCTTAATATTGTCGAACCCATCACACCTAAGATATCTTCCATTGCAAAATCAAGTAATGTTTCTCATAGTCAGGAGAATGCCAAACTTTCCAGTCACAAAATTGAAATAAAACAAGGAAAGAGACGTACTATTGAAAACCATTTCATGGCAACACTAGATCAATCAAAAGGGAAAATAAAGGACGTATCTAATGGTAAAAACCTCTTTGAGGCGCCACAAGATGGAAAGTTTGACATTCTTCATGCATATTTTCAGGAGAAATCTACTATCCTGATAGAACCAACATAAGCAGGTACATCAAAGGATCCTAAAATACTTCATTATGCTTCCTCATTATCAGATGAAGAGAAGAAAGAATACATGGAATTCTTTAAGAAAGGACAAATAAATTTTGCTTGGTCCTATGTAGACATGCCAGGACTTAATCCAAATCTTGTCATGCATCATCTTAATGTGGATTTAAAAGCAAAATAGTTAAGCAAAAGCTAAGAAAAATGCATCCACACATTGCTCTTCTTGTAAAAACCGAGCTAAAGAAACTATTAGATATAAGTTTTATAAGACCTGTTGCTTATCCAGAATGGGTTTCAAGTATTGTTCCAGTGTCAAAGCCAGATAAAAGAATAAGAGTTTGTATCAATTTTAGAGATCTGAAGAAAGCATGTCCAAAAGATGATTTCTAGCTACCAAACATTGATATAATTGTGGACTTATCAGTAGGTCATGAGATGTTTTCATTAATGGATGGCTTCTCAGGATATAATTAAATAAGAATTGCACCTGAAGATCAAGAAAAGACAACTTTCACCTATGAATGGGGAACTTATTGCTGTAATCTTATGCCATTTGGGCTTAAGAATGCAAGAGCGACTTATCAAAGGGCTATGACAACAATTTTCCATGATATGATGCATACATTTATGAAAGATTATGTAGATCATATACTTGCAAAATCTCATACAAGACAAGAACATTTGAACATCTTAAGAAAGATTTTTGACAGGCTAGAAAGATATCAATTGAGATTAAATCCAAAGAAATGTGCATTTGGGGTAACCTCTAGAAAACTTCTTGGGTACATTATATCAGTTGTCTTCCATTCATCCATCTTCTACATAAGAACATTCCATTCAAATGGGATCTAAAATGTGAAGAAAATTTTTTGCAAATAAAAGAATATCTTATGAGTCCTCCAATACTGGTATCACCAACTAAAGGGAAACCATTGTTACTCTATATCTCAGAAACAAATATATCCTTAGGAGCTCTCCTAGCTCAACATGATGAAGAAGGAAAAGATCGAGTAGTGTATTATATTAGTAGAACGCTTGTTGGCTATGAATTAAATTATTCCTTAATAGAAAAGACATGTCTAGCAGTTATATTTGCAACTCAGAAGCTGCGACATTATATGTTGATTCATTCTGTGAAACTAATAGCAAAGATAGATATGTTGTTCACCAAAAGTGATAACCCAAGAACACCTGCAAATCTTTCTATGAAATGGCCAATTTCAGTCTACAAAACACATCAGGGCTTGGACAACATAACATAGGATCCTAATTGATCCTCCTGCACTTCAGGTTCTGCTAGACCTAGGGGGGGACACCCTCTTGATGCACTAAATACAAAAATTACAGACACGTAACTGCATCAACATTAAGCAGATAGATCATTTCACAAGCTCAACAGGTTAGGAAACATTACAGATTGGCTAGATCTGTATAAACAATAGGATGAAACAGAGCTTGGAAAGAATGGAACACAAACACCCCTAAACATGAAGGGAAAATAGATTTATCTTTTAAATGTATATCTGAAAACATCCCCAAACTTGCAAGACCAGTGCCTTGTTCATTGGGCAACAGAGTCACAGACATAACTACAAATATGAATCATAAATGCAAGCTTATTTTCCTTAAACAAGATATTCATGCATCAATACCTTATATTAATGCACTATTTGATTCATTCACAAATTTATCAGATCTGGATACACATTTCATCATTCATGACTGACTACAAAATTTAAAACCTTCCTTGAAGGATACCTATAAACAGTCACACAATTTCCTTAAAATTGACAAATCTTCATCCTCCTTGAGGATTCAATTTATGATAATGAAATGCATACTTAGAGACAATACTGTGAGGAATTTACTCATGCCTGACACAAGCAAGACCTGCAATTAAAATCACATTTACAATAATGCACTGCAATCTTTGTACCCTGAAACCAAACAGAAGCAATCACAAATCTGGGTCATGATATTCAGAAAGTGGAAGCCATCAAATCTGGAGCATTTTCCAAATTTCTGGAACCCTTACAACTGAGAAGAATGGGGAATAAAAAGAGGAGGGAAGAAAAACAAATCCACAACTGAAAATTGCCAAGTGTCTCTCCTTTCTAACTGAATTTTGTTCCCATGGAAACTGCTTCTAAAATATCTCACATTTGTCCAAATTAACTTCATAATCGGATTCCTTGCTCCGAGAGCTTTCCGAAAATATATAACACTTTATACCTTGGCCAAAAATTGAGTCCTGGGCGAATTAATTCCCCAATGTGCTCAAACATTTAAATTTTTCATTTATTAATATAGTCTAAACTATATAATAAACAATTTTAAATTTAAATTTTTGCCTCCAAATGTGCTCTGACGTCTTGCCACGTGGTGGGGTTTGATTGGCTGATGGGGTTTACTGGGCGCCACCTGGGATGACACCTCATCCTTTGCCACTTGTCGGCCACGTCACTGCCTCTTGGACTGCCACCTGTGCGCCAACTGTGTGCCACCTCACCGGGACCCGCCTGCTGGAGCACTGACTGTACCCGCCACCTACGTGCCACGTGGATGGCTCATGTTCATTTTCTCTATTTCGCTGGGTTTAAACTTCATGCATCTTCCTTCACGAAATAGCGCGAGCCGTTGATCTCTCTCGAACATGCTCGCTCGTTAACCCGGCCTTCGTCTGCAAAATTTTGCCTCTTTGCCTCGGGAAGCGTGCCTACGTGGGGTCCACTTGGTCTTCATCCAATCAACTCCTCCATCGCCTCAGGAAACGTGCTCGCGCGTGGGCCCGCCTTGGGCGCCCATGGGCATCTTGTGTCAAAAGCCTTTAAGGCTTAGACATTATGTTACTGTGCGCTTTTGCTTATAAACATTAAAAGTAACTACTTCCCAATGCATGTGGGATAATGATGTTAAGCCTGTAGCTTCATTTTTAAGAATTCTCTGAGTGACTGCCTGGAAGTTTCATTTGCCAGTGCGATTTGGTTGAAAGTTTCTCATCCTCCCTCCATATTCCAAACACCATGCTTGCAAACTGTGTTGATTCTCCACTTCTTATATTCAATAGTGACAATTGCATCATTACGAAACCCACAAAAAGAAACTGATTGCCAGATTGGTCCAATTGCTGGGAGAAAACATCGTTTTTACTCTGGCATGTACATGATAGTCTTCAATGTTTGTGAAAGGTGAAAATTTGGTTCTGTTGCAAAATTGCATGACAGTCAGAAAATGCACGATGGCCCAATGGCAACCCAAGTTCATTCAATCGTTTCTCAAGAACTTCATATCGCTCCTCCCATTGGCTTCCAGACATCAATACTCCTACCTTTGGAACAAGCACATCCATGGAAGCGACTGTCACTCCATCATCATTGAGACGCATGGAAAAGGACTTGATTTGTTTGGGATGATGATAAACAATCATTGGTTTCTTGAAAACTTCTTCCACCAAGAATCTCTCCTGGTCGGCGTTGAAATCCATACCCCACTCTATCATGCTCTCAAACTTGACATTCTTTTTCAGAATATCAACTGCCTCTGTGTAGGTAATTCGTTCAAAGGAATTGGAAGTCACTAGACAGAGACGATCGAAAAGAATTTTATCAAATTGATTTGCCATGAATTTGGAAAAATGTATGGGTTGCATATGCCAGAGCATTACGAATTCGAGCCACTGATGAAATCGTGTTAGTACGGGGTCGCAGGTGCACATAGTTTCTCAGAAATTCCAATGGCAATCTTGTCTTTGTGATTGGGTACTTGGCAGGATCAGCAGTTCCAACATGCAAAATCTTTTGAACTTTCAGTTCAACCTTCTTCTTTGTTGCATCTGGTATCTCTTTCATCACCCCCTCTACTACAATAGAGGATCCTGATGGTGTTAGCTCTTTTAGATTGGCCATTGAAGAGTCCACTACAACCTGCAGAGTGGTAGCGCAAGAACCATCGCTCACTTGCAAATACGCAACACTACTGAGGGTCCTCCCAGGAGTGGGTTCAGTTTTGGTATTTCCACTTGATTTAATAGAATTAAGCCTAGCAGCTACTCCATCAGTAGTAGCATTAGCACTGTTATTGTTAGCTCCTGTCACCAATCTCATTAGAGACCGCAAACAAGGAGGAATTCTTGCCTGCACATTAGGAGGGCAGTTGGCATCATTGACTTCAAGGAAGGCAAAACTTGTTTTGTCTTGCTCCCGCCCAGTCTTTACCCACCATACTCCACGCAAGGGAAACATTCAACATCGAGCACCTTGTTGAGTTTTAAAATCTTCAGTCTTCCACCATCTACATTGACATCATCGGCATACTTTCCAGGAGACCATGCAGCCTTGTTAGAGGAATATGGGGGCATGTGAGGAGGAGGAAATTCGATGCAAATTTGCCATTGAATTCAACTAAGTGTTGTTTGCTGCTCTCAACGCCCAATCAACACTCTTCTTTGCTCTATGATACTCATTATTACTTTAGCTTAAAACATTAAGCTTTAATCTGCCTCCCCCTTTTCTTTACCATGTGAGATGCTAAAATCTTTTGCAAACCACTTTAGCCACTGTGCTGCCTTGGAGGTCTATTTTGCTGCACGCGAGGAGAAGGAGATAACCAGAATTTGCTTGTTTCAAAAGCTCTTGTAACTTCAAAACATCTGCCAGCCCATACTTTATTTAGTTTTCAACTTAACATCCTTCCTCATCCACAATGCTTGGGGCTTTATTTGGCATTTGATTTGGGGGCTTCCTGGAATCTATTCACCATGCTTAAAATCTAGATTGTATCGTCCATACCTCAGGGGTACATCTCATGAAACTCAAATCAATGGACTCTTTAGTGATGGCGTGACAACAATCGCATATGTTTCATTGCCATACATGACATCAACCCGCTAAAATGCACTGAAGCTACAAACCAGCTGAACATTGCCCATCTCAATATGTTGTATTTTCCTAATTGGGATATTGTCCACAAAGAACCCAGTGATTTCAATTCCAAAGAACGCTATTCTCATGGAATTCAGTTGCAGGATCAAACTAAAGGTGGAATCTCTCTTCTCGGCCTATATGAACACTTCCATTCCCATGAACATTGGTCCGCAAAACGTTCAACATAAACAAATAATGACACTACTATGCAAGCCTATATCTTTATGCATCATAAAGTCATGCACTAAGAGCATTCTCACCGCAAAATCAGTGCACAGGCGTGAGCCAGGTCGGGCCCCAAAGTGGGTCTGACTAAAAAAAAATTTCGTTTTCAAGATACTGACCTCTGGGAATGATTGGCATCGTTTTCGGATCATAAAATTGCATTTTACATCCTTCAGGCAATTACGCCACAATTTTTGCATTTAATGGCGAAGACGTAATTTTCAATGTGGTCAAAACACCTTTCTGGAGCTCGCCGTCTGATAGGCATGTACTTTGATATACAAGGATGACATCTACCAAACGGTTTCTCAATATGAGTCCCGAGCGAAGAGATATTAATTTCCGAAAACGGCCAACTGGCTTTGTCGACACTGCGGACCTGATGAAGTCAATGTTCTGGCAACACATGACGCCTTTCTTAAAAATACCAAACGACCTCCGTGGATCCTCAAATTCGGAACATAGGTACCTTTAAGTACATATTAATTCTTTGGATTCTCAGTTTGATCACCAGTTTGACAGGATGCAAATGGCATGCACACAAAAATGGCAACATTAACTGATCTAACACTGGAGTGCGGTAACTGAAAATGATGGCAAAATGAGCTCTTTTGAAAACCGATCAAACGGATTGGTAGAGCTTTAAAATTTGAAACGTAGCTCATCATTTATACCAACATCAGCCCGGAATAAACATTATGGCATGACGCTTACTGAGGCAACTTTTACACTTGGTCGAAACAGGGCTCCGACTAGCTGTCGAAACAGAGACTTGCCAAAACACAGAAACTGCAAACGGATTTGGCTTTGAAAACTGAGCAGATGGATTCGTTAGGACTTGAAATTTTGCAGAATGACTCACATTTATGCATAGAATTGAATCCACTTTTAATTTTTTCATGACAATCAACAGGGCAAAAGATGTAATCGCTCAAAGTAGGCTACTCAATAAAATCTGCATTTGTGCCTAAAATGCACTTCCAGCTCACCCCTCGAAACGGGTACCTCATAAACTTATCCAAATTGAATTCTGAAAGTTGCACATCACTGAATAGGCCAAATGAAAGGTGTGGGGCATGAATCCCAAGCCTTACCCTCTGAAAATCAACCGGCTCTATTTTGCCCTCTCGCAAACTAAGCCTTTCAAACTGACTTATTTAGGTACTTTTCTGACATGCAGAGCAAAATTTTGAAATAGGCCTATAAACTTGACTCAGTTTTAAATACTCCCAACAAGATCCACTCAAATATTTGTTGAGCAAGTCAACTTTGACAGGAATACTAGCCAAATGGGCTATAATACTGAGTGAATTTGATATAGAGTATGTTGACCAAAAAGCTATCATTCACCCAGATTCTAAGAAATGAGAGTAAAGTAGCAGATGCAATGGCTACAATAGCATCTCTCTTGCAAAATAAGGAGAATCAACATCATTACGAATTTCTCATGGAAGATATCTTAACCCCTACCATTCAATCCTAGCATATCTATTGAATTTTCCATATATCAGGAACCAATCAATCCTTATACGGTCAAACTTATCAGTATTTTTAAGAAAATATCCTTCCTCTTGACTTATCTCGCAATCAGAAAAGGAATTTTATCCATCAGTCCTCTCGCTCTACTATTATTGTAGATATCCTCTATAGTCGTGGTCTAGATGGTACTTTGTTGAGATGTCTTGAACCAGAAGAATCTGAGAAAGTTCTTAATGAAGTTCATGTAGGTATTTGTCACACACACTCAAGTGGTTTAACATTGGCTAAGAAACTTCTTGGTATGGGTTACTATTGGCCTAGTATGGAGAGAGATTCATTCACATATGCTAGGAAATGTAAACAATGTCAGATCCATGGGAATCTCATTCATGCACTAGCACAAGAGCTATATCCTATGACAAGATGATGGCCATTTTCTCAATGGGGCCTTGATTTGGTAGGAAATCTAAATCCCACATCTTCTAATGGACATAAGTTTATTCTAACTGCTACTATATATTTCACTAAATGGATTGAAGCAGTGCCTTTAACAATAGTGACATGAAAACAAATATCATCATTTATTTTGAATTATATAATCTATTGCTATGGAGTTCCTATGACCATTATCACTGATAATGGAAGACCTGTTAGGTCCCGGAGACAACTGAGAAGGGGGCGGGTGAATCAGTTGTCAAATAAATTTAAATCAAAAGCAACTTAACCAACTTAATGCATAATACCAGTAAACCAATCTAATATGCTGGTAGACAATTTTAATAGTTAATTGCAATACCGATAAGGATTAATGCATGAAACAAAAAGACAAAGTCATCCACAACACATAACACCAATATTTGTACGTGGAAACCCTATAAGGGGAAAAACCATGGTGGGAAACCTTACCCACAATCAGATGATACTACTTCAGATAGTAAGTGTATACAAATGGGGTCTGCACATGCAGAAAGGCCAAGCACCTAGAGCTCACTGCTCAATCACAAATGCGAGTCACACTAACTACAATTGGATGGTTAAATCCAATAAAGACGTACTATTCAAATTAGCATCTTTCTATGCTGGATTCAGTACTGGTATAGTTCCGATTGTCTTCACAAAAACCCTCCTTCAACCTTCAAATGATGTATGTGTGTATAGCTCTGCTTATTCTCACATATACCTCCACACAATCCTTTTTGGCATTCCACATTTGATCTTACAAATAAGATCTTACATTTATACCATACCCTAAGACCAATTTTAGTAGGTCGGCTCTAAAGGATAATACAATAAAATAATTTTACAAACAATACAATATCTGATGCAATAACCGATTCAACATGTCTACTTAATGCATTTACAACAATAATAAGTCATCTCCATAGCATGCCATGCTGATCTAGAAAAGATAAACCTGTCGGTGTGTAACCTGGACCTGTTTGTTGGTAACAACAAATATGCAAATACGAATATACCAATTAACAAACCTTCAAGACAAAGTGTCCAAATGATGTCTTTGACATAACCATGTGATTTCCATTCTATTCCAAGTGTCGGTGATCATTATATCTTATCGATGTACCAAATACCAATGACTGTGCATAAGTCATTTGCTTGTCGATGAATGTTGTTGATTCTCCAAAATACTAGAGTTTTAGTAGGTGTTGACATCAATGACAAAACCATACCAAAATACCAACAATCTCTGGCATTGATGGCAACATAAGATGGAAAAACCATCAAAGTGCCAAAAAAGGAATGCCAAATACCAAAGTACCAACAATTACCAAAGTATAAGTAAACTCTCCCAAAGTATCAATCTCTCCCCCTGAGAGTAGCATGTGTTTCCTTGTTTTTTTCCATACCAATCTTTCCCCCTTTGACATCAAATGCCAAAGTTACTATCAAGCCAAGTTCATATACAAAATACCAATCAATTTAGTATACCAACTACTCCCCCTGAGAAGTAGTTTCCTCTTCAAAAACCGAAATAAAAGATTTCTCTATTAATTCTACTGGTTGATGAAAATCATCAACTTCCTAAGTCTTTACCAATGAGGGTATGACCCCAAGCTGATCTCTGAGATATTCAAAAGTCTCCTTAGGCAGAGGTTTAGTGAAAATATCTACAATCTGCTCTTTAGTATTCACATAAACCAATTTTATCTCTTTTGCTTCAACATGTTCCCTTGGAAAATTCAGTTTGATAGAAACCTATTTGGTTTTAGAATGTAGTACCAGATTCTTAGATATATCAATTGATGCAGTGTTATCACAATAGATAGTAATAGGTTCCTTGCATTTAACCTTTATGTCCTTCAACATTTGCTTAAGCCATAGTACCTATGTATAGTTAGTTGCTGCTGCAACATATTCTGATTCTGTCATTGATAAAGATGTACAACTTTATTTCTTACTCACCTAAGAAATCAATCTATTTCCAAGAAAAAATGCTCCACCAGTGGTGCTTTTTCTATCATCCAAATCTCCTGCCCAATTTGCATCTGTATATGCACATAATTCAAAGTTTTCATCTCTAGGATACCATAATCCAAGATCTGTAGTGCCTTGTAAGTACCAGAAAATCCTTTTTACTATTGATTCATGATTTTCTCTAAGATTACTCTAAAATCTTGAAACAATACATATTGCATTCATAATACTAGGTCTGGTTTGTGTCAAATACAGTAAACCTCCTATCATAGATTTGTACCTAGTCAGATTAATAGGTTTAGATTCATCCCTTAGTGATAATTTTTCATTTGTAGTCATAGGTGTACTTACTGATTTAGTGTTCTCCATCCCAAATTTCTTTAGTAACTCTTTTAAGTACTTGGATTAACTCAAGAATATACCTTTATCAGTCTAAGAAATCTTCAATCCTAAAAAGAATTGTATTTCTCCAATCATAGACATTTTGAATTCTTACTACATTTTAATAGAAAAGTCTTTACATAATCCATCTTCTCCTCCAAAGATTATATCATCTACAAAAACTTCTATGACCAAGATGTCATCATTAGTCACTTTATAATATAAATTACTGTCTGCATTACCTTTAGAAAAACCAATCTTCAAAAGATACTTATCCCATCTTTCATACCAAGCTCTTGGAGCTTGCTTCAACCCATACAAAGCTTTCCTTAACCTACAAACCATATCTTTGTTTTCTGTCAAAGAAAATCCATCAGGTTGTTCAATGTAAAATTCCTCTTCAAGATCTCCATTCAAAAATGCACATTTAATATCCATTTTATATACTTTGTAGTTCTTGTGTGCTGCAAAAGCCAAAAATAATCTAACTGCCTCAATTCTAGCTACCAGTGCAAATGTTTCATTATAATCAATTCCTTCTTTCTGAGAATATCCTTTACACACTAGTCTTGCTTTATTTCTGATTACCTTTCCATCTTCATTAATTTTGTTTCTAAATACCCATTTGGTTCCAATCACATATTTATCTTTAGGCCAAGGAACTAATGTCCAAGTGTTATTTTTCTCAATTTGTTCTAATTCTTCTTCCATAGCTTTAATCCAGTGTTCATCTTCACATGCCTCATTAACAGATGATGGTTCAATTTGAGAAATAAGACATACCTCTTCATTTGCCAATCTTCTTCTTCTCATAACTCCTTTATACTTATTTCCAATTATCTGATCTTCAGAATGATTCAGCCTTACATACTGGGGTATCTTGGTTTTCTGTTTTTACTCAGTTACAGTGAAATTTTTAGATGATACCGGGGTAACTGGATCTTCATTCCGTACCGATGGATTTAGTGTAGGTTCATTTGTCAAAAAATTTGTTCCTAGTTCAGAGTCTATATACCTTGAAGTTCCTCTGAATTGTTCATCAATCTTCACATTTGTACTTTCAACAATTTTTTGCAATCTTTTGTTAAAACATCTATATGCCTTACTCTTAGATGAATAACCAAGAAATATTCCTTCATCACTTCTACGATCAAATTTTCCAATATACTCATCTCTTCTGATATAACATTTGCTTCCAAATATTCTGAAATATTTAAGAGTAGGAGTAATACCAAACCATAGTTCATTAGGGGTCTTACCAGTTTTACCTTTGATGTGAACTTTGTTGAATGTATAGACCATTGTACTTAATGCTTCTCTCCAATATACATGTGGTAGGTTTGCTTCTGATAACATACTTCTAGTTGCATCCAAGATAGTTCTATTTTTCCTTTCTACAACTCCATTCTGTTGTGGTGTCTGAGGTGTTGATAGTTGTCTTTTGATTCCATTCACTTCACAAAATGTATTAAATTCTTTAGATGTAAACTCTCCTCCTTGATCTAATCTCAGACATTTAATTTTCTTACTAGTTTCATTTTCTACCATAGCTTTGAATAGTTTGAACTTTCCAAGTGCTTCTGATTTTTCTCTGAGAAAAGTAACCCAACACATTCTAGAATAGTCATCAATGATTAGCATGAAATATCTATCACCTTGTAAAATTTTAGTTCTAGCTAGACCACATAAATAAGTATCAATTAAGTCAAGAGCATTATTAGATTTTTCTAGAATACTTTTGAAAGTAGCTCTAACTTGTTTTCCAAATTGACATTCCTTACATACTGTATTATGAGGTTTGACAATTTTAGGTAAATCTCTAACTGCCTTAGTAGTATTGATTTTCACCATATAATCAAAATTTACATGACAGAGTCTCTTATGCCATAGCCAACTTTCATCAATATGTGCAATCAGGCATGTCTTTTCACTATTATTCAAATGAAAGATATTACCTCTAGTTTGATTACCGGTTGCAATTTCCAAACTAGTTCTATTCATGATTTTGTATTTTCCATTTTTGAATTGTAACTGAAATCCTTTCTCAACTAATTGACCAACACTCAAAAGATTATGCTTTAAACCTTCAACATAGTAGACATGTTAGCATTATTCTTACCATCAAGAGATATTGTACCCTTACCTTTGATCAAACAAGCTTTATCATCTCCATATCTTACAAGACCTCCATTATACTCCTGAAAAGTTAGGAATTTACTCTTATCACCAGTCATATGATGTGAGCATCCTGAATCAATGATACATTCATCCATAACTTCAACTTTAGCTGCCAAGGCCTGTTTTACCAGTTGAGTAGTAGGTTCTAGTTGATCTTTTGTTATAGAAACAAAAACCCTTCCATTGTCTGTCGGATCCTCATTAGAATCATCAGTCACTCCTTTACCAGCAATGTAACAAGATTTGTCTTTATTCTTCTTAAATCTATATCTTTGATATTCAGGGTTAGGCTTGTATGTTCTTCTAGCTTCTTCTCTTAGTCTAGCATGTCTATCAGGGCATCTTGAAGCCATACGACCAATCTTATTGCTGTCAAAACATTTAAAGGGTGCTTTACCTTCATACTTACTTCCTACTGGACCTTTTGGCATTTTCCTTGCAAATAGTGCTTCAAGTTCTTCAAATTCTTCATTTTCATTCCTGCTTTCTTCAAGTTCTCTTGCATAAAAGGCTTTCCAAATAGAATTTTCAAATGATTGTGCAGATGATGTAGATGCTTTAAAAGCTAAATCTATCTTTATAGTAGCAACATGGCCAAATTCTTCAATTTCAAAAGCTGAAAATTTTCCAATCAATGTATCCCTAGTTACTGATGTATTAGGCATTGTTCTTAACTCATTTATAGTAGTGACTTTAATTTTATATGCTGGTGGAAATCCTCTTAAAACTTTTGAAACAATTTCATCTTCACTTAAAGTTCCTCCACAACATTTAATAACCAAAACAATTTCATTGACTCTTTCCATAAAAGTAGAAATCCTTTCATCTTCTTCCATTTTCAGATGTTCATACCTGACCCGGAACCTTTCAAGTTTTGCAATCTTGACTATGGAATCTCCTTCATTCAATGTTTCCAAATGATCCCAAATATCTTTAGCAGTAGACCTATCTAATAATCCCATGATTTACTGATCTGATAATGCACTCAAAAGTGTTTCTCTTGCTTTGCAATCATTTTCTTCATCTTTAGTCAAGTTAGGTGGATTGGGCTGACTTTGAGTAGGAGCAGTATAGCCATTCTTTATAACATCTCAGATGTCCTTTCCAATGCAATTTAAATGTCTCCATTCTAATCTTCCATATGCCATAGTTGGTTCCATCAAGTTTAGGACTATCCTTCTTGAAATAGTTAGTAGACATTGGATCTCCTCAAGCTATTAAACTTCTGCAAAAAGAGGACTAAGCTCTGATAACAATTGTTAGGTCCTAGAGACAACTGAGATGGGGGGGGGGTTTGAATCAGTTGTCAAATAAATTTAAATCAAAAGAAACTTAACCAACTTAATGCATAATACCAGTAAACCAGTCTAATATGTCAGTAAACAGTTTTAACAGTAAATTGCAATACCGGTAAGGATTAATGCATGAAACAAAGACAAAGTCATCCACAACACATAACACCAATATTTGTACGTGTAAACCCTATAAGGGGAAAAACCATAGTCAAAATTTTTTCCCACAATCAAATGATACTACTGCAGATAGTAAGTTTATACAAGTGGGGTCTGCATATGCAAAAAGGCCAAGCACCTAGAGCTCACTGCTCAATCATAAATGGGAGTCACACTTACTACAATTGGATGGTTAAATCCAATAAATATGTACTATTCAAATTAGCATCTTTCTATGTTGGATTCAGTACCGGTATAGTTCTGATTGTCTTCACAAAAACCCTCCTTCAACCTTCAAATGATGTTTGTGTGTATAGCTCTACTTATTCTCGCATATACCTCCACACAATCCTTTTTGGCATTCCACATTTGATCTTACAAATAAGATCTTACATTTATACCATACCCTAAGACCAATTTTAGTAGGTCGGCTCTAAAGGATAATACAATAAAATCATTTTACAAACAATTTAATATCCGATGCAATAACCGATTCAACATATCAGCTTAATGCATTTACAACAATAATAAGTCATCTCCATAATGTGCCATGCTGATTTGGAAAAGATAAACCTGTTAGTGTGTAACCTGGACCTATTTGCCAACAATAGCAGATATGCAAATACGAATATGCCAATTAACAAACCTTCAAGACAAAGTGTCCAAATGATGTCTTTGACATAACCATGTGATTTCCATTCTATTCCAAGTGTCGGTGATCATTATGTCCTATCGGTGTACTGGATACCGATGGTTGTGCATAAGGTCATTTGCTTGCTAGTGAATGTTGTTGATTCTCCAAAATACTAGAGTTTTAGTAGGTGTTGACATCAATGACAAAACCATACCAAAATACCAACAAGACCATTCAAAAATCAAGATGCGAAGGAGCTATGTGAACAATTTCATATCCATCATAGGTTTTCTACTCCATATTATCCATAGGGAAATGGTCAAGTTGAGGCATCAAACAAAACTATCTTGAAAATTTTAAAGAAAACAGTCAATGAAGCTAGAAAAGATTGGCACATTCAGCTAAATCATGCTCTTTGGGCATACCGAACCAGCATCCGCACTCCAATAGGGGAAACTCCATATTGTTTGGTATATGGATTAGAAGCCATATTACCTATAGAAGTAGAGATACCTTCTCTTTGAAAGGTCTTATACCAAAAGAAGAACAACGAGTCTCTCGACTCCAGGAACTTGAACTGATTTAGGAACATCACCAAAATGCAACAGATCATTTGAAAGTATATCACCAAAGAATGGCAAGAATTTATAACTACAGAGTCAAGCCACACATTTTTCAGATTGGAGATATAGTTCTGAGGGAAAATCCAAGAAATCAACAAGACTGAGAAAACAAGGGAAAATTTGAACCAAATTGGCTAGGACCTTTTGTCATAGTAGCAACATATGGATCAGGAGCATACAAGTTATCTACATCTAAAGGTGATTGGTTTGATTAACCTATCAATTATATTCATCTCAAGAAATTATATGCTTGAGATATAAAGTCATGGAAAAAATCAATAAAAAGCATATAAAGTCTAGAAGAAATTAGTAAAAATCAGAAAAGCAGAAAATCCCTAAAAAGCATAAAATAGTTAAAAGAAAAAAAAATCAAAAACAAATCAAAATTGTTGGCATTATAATAGACAATAAGAGATTCTTGGCATTTCAATTAGGATATTGAGAAGGTTGTTGATAATTATGGATATAACTGATTAAGGATGTTTGCTATCTTCACAATATTATTTTGTCATTGATGTCAAGAAATTGATTTTCTAATTTAGTATGATGTTGCCATATCTTAAGAAGTATGTTTTGAAGAGAATTAAGATGTCGGTAAAAGACACAGAAAGAATGTGATGAATAAGGGGAGGAATAAGTTCTTCAATGGGAAACTATTACTGAGTTAGACAATGATGAGATCATGTTATTTAGATTGTTCTGATATCCTACATATGCTATTGTTTGTAAGGTTAATACTATACTATGTTACCGAGCAAGAAACCTAGTCGGTAAACCCTAAGGTTATCACTATTGGTTAATGAAGGTGGAATGTCTACCGAGTGAAGTTTAGTATTTATCGAGTTGTAACCGAGTAATAAAAGAATGCATTAGATGAATACATGTGTTATTTAATGATGGAAGCTGATGAGATGGTTATGATTAAATAATTGATACAACATGTATGAAGTTTGTTAAGGATCTATGGCAATGGAAGATCGGCAGGAACATCTATAGCTCAGATTGAACCTCAATACCCTAGCACAAGTTCCAAGGTGAGGTAAAACATTTTCAGATCGAAGGATACATTGAACCTGGTCAAGATTGAAGATCTGATGGCTATGATTGATCATGGGAAATGTGATCAAAGAGATTAAATGGCTAGAAAATTGTTTATAAATAAGGAACTGTTGATAAAAAATGTATGCGGGCAAGTGTAAGCACATGGATGCTACATAGTGATTACTAAGCATAGAAGCTTGAAGACCTATTTGAATAACAGAGTAAGGAGCCCAGCAGAGGGACAAGATAAGTCCTATGACTAGATTGTATTGAGCAAATAAGAATCTGCTTTAGCATTTTAGATGCAAAGTTGCAAACATACTTATTACTGTTATTTATTTGTAAGTGATAGAAAATCTCTTAATCGAGTGGACTTAACAGTCTTATTTGTAGATCCTCTAGCAAGGTGACATTCTAATTGAGTGTTTGAAACCCTTTAACAAGGTCACCTCTAACAAGGTAAAGATCCTAACAGATTTGAGGGAAATCCCTTAACTGGGTCAGATCTAGCAATGTGTTTATAATCTTTAATAGGATTTTCTTTTAACCGAGCATACTCTAGAAGAGTATATTTCTTAGTGGGTCTGAAATCCCACAGTGGTTTTTCCCTATTTTGGTTTCCATGTTAAATCTCGTGTTATGAGTGTTGTTATGATTATGTGTTCTTAAGTTTGCATGTTTTACAATTTTGGTTACATATATCTGTTAAAGCTACCAAGGTTGAATCTGTTGAATATATTGAAGATTAAGTTTGTATGATTCACCCCCCCCTCTCATCTTATTAACAATTGGCATCAGAACTAACAAAAATATGCAATAAAAACAAGTGGTGAAAACCTGGTAAACAGGTGCTATCTAAAAAGTGGGTTCCTCTATCTATGAGATCGCTTTGCGCAACTATCCACTCCATTATATTGCATCTATCACTTCCATCATCTTAGCTTATCCATTACATCTTTCACATCCATTGATTTGAACCATTTAACAAAAAATATGCAGCTTACCAACAATTATCAATCTTTGACATACTTGTTGTAGTCACTGTCTTAGATTTTATCAGAATAGATCAATCTACATTTGTATCCCGCCATGGTTTGGATCTTGATCAGTTCATATATCCATAATAAATTTGTGTTTCCGCTGGAGGTAAAATCCTAATTCCTTTTGCTAAGGTGAGCTTTTGAATCTTTGAAAATTGCAAAACATTCAGAAAACTTAGAAAAACCAAAAACACCTAGGGTTTTGAAACAGATAACGAGCAACAAAGCAATGAAGATCAAGGCATTTCATCAACAACTAAATTCTGAAACTCAGAAAATGAAGAATCAACTAGCAAGTAATAAAGGATTGTATACACCTAAAAATGGTCTGAAGATAGTTAATTAAATACGTAGTTATTTGATTAATTCCCCTTCCCAATTAATTGAATTCACAAGCAATTTAATTAATTTCTCTATTCATCTACTAGTAAATAAATCTAAATGATTTATTTATATAGTTCATCTCACATCCCCCTTTGATTAATTAATTCTCAATTAATTAATGTCTCCCCATACTAATCAATTCTTCTAATCCCTAATTAAGATTAACAAACTCAAGTTTGTTGAGATTAATTACCATTTTTCTATTATTTAAATTTCTAAATTCAAATGAGCACATGGCTCCTAACTTTAACCACCCAACCTAAGCATCCCCTAACTTAACCCTTTCAATCTAATCTTGGGTCTAACTAACCCTATCCTATCTTGCACATTCTAACCTGCTTATCCTAACCTCTCATGGTGTGGATATTCTCTCCTAGAGACACATGGCACTTTTTCCACATGTCTCCTCCCTTGGACACTTGCCCTTTTATGAGCAAGGCTCCTTGACACTTGTCACCACAAAGATGACAAGTGCCCCTTCCTCCAACCTCTTCTCCAACTTCCTCAATCTTGGCCCTTAATATCTTCAGATCAAATCTGGACCGTCGATTCCTGCCACCTCGGCTTTGGCCTTGGAAATCCTATAAATACCCCTCATTTTGGAGCAATATGGATCTGATCTCATATCAATTTATGAATTGTTATTATAGGCATATTCATCCCATCTCATATCAATTTAGGCATCATTACTATAGGCAATTTGCATTTCAATTATCTAGTAATTAGCTTTGGATTTATCATAGCATGTTAATATAGTTTCTTAAATCATGCATTTCATATCATCTCCATAGTCAATCATGATCAATTAGCTACTCAACTCTTGAGTTGTCACTTTGGAGGTCATTGCTCCCCTGAGAGCCGATCAATCCAACACCTTCAAGGTCCTCAAGAATAGACAAAAATGGGACATTTCAAGGAAGGCTTATGGTTTGCATCTTTGATTTAGTTTTTCAATTAAGCTTTTCAATTATATTTTATTGTCTCATTATATGTGTATGCCTCTTATACTAACAACATTTTTAGCATCACATTAATTGGCGCCCACCGTGGGGCCTAGCCCCTTTAATCTTTAACAAGTTTACTTGCAGGAAATTTCATTGATAGGTTGATTAGCTCTTTCAGAGTGCAGATTATCTCTCTTGGGCTCCCGAATCATGTTCTTAGCATCTTTTGTGGCGTTCCGGCACCTCAAATGACATTTATGGGAGATTCCTCAACTCTGTTTTTAAGTTTTTCTATACTTTAGCACTTTTAGTCTATACTCTAGCATTTTTGGTATGTATGGTGGCATTTTTGGCAAATTTGTCAGCGTTTTCAGTTTGTTTAACAGCGTTTCTGGTTTTTAGAACAATGTTTTTGGTGTGCAGAACAACATTTCTGTTGTGCAGAGCAGTGTTCTTGGCACATATGATGGCGTTCTTGGTCAATTTGATGGCATTTTCAGTTTTTTATTAATTTTGCAAATATTGTATGTTGCATTCCTCATTTCTGCTTCTGGACTGTCATTTTTCTGAACCTAATTAGCAAATTGTTGGTTTTGCAAGTACTTATTTCATTGTGAAAGACCAGAGTCATAAACTATTTCGCCACCAAAGAATGCAATATAAACTACTAACTTTGTTTGTTGCTACGAGATTTTGCACTTATATTTGTTAAATTAGGCACATAGACTAATTACAATGGAAATGAACAAACATGTCTTACGTGTCTTGATGATAGACGAGTATGCTCACACCTTTCTTAGGTGATCAGAAAGATAGACTCATCCTTTGCTTTCAATTGCATATCTTTAGAGGGCCTATCACAGTGGGAAAAAGTAATCACCCTATGAGAATGCCCCAAGTGAGTACAGCTAGACCTGAGCATTCCAACTCACTATAATAAATAGGCCTCTGATGATTAAAGTCTCAGAGGATGGGATTATTTGAGTTTTCTCTTTGAGATCTCTCATATCAGGCATTTTGTAGGGCCTCACGGTCTCAATCACATTTATGTAACTACATCTTGTTTTGGTACCTTGTCGGGCTATATGCCTCAATCATGCTTGCGTGACTTCAAGGGGTAATTTCAAACAGAATTCCTGACTAAGAACCATAAAAATAGAAGCTACTTGATTCACCTCCAAAAGGGTGATAATCTTTGTGCAAGAGAGATAGTAACTCTCCCAAGACACTTGCCATATTGTGCCCCCATTAGCGTTTGGAGTCAGATAATACGGCATTGAGAATCCATTGCATGAGACTCAGTGGCCATATTCTGATTAGCTATTGGGTGTGTACCTAAGTCAGCAAGCAAAGGTTTTCATTCTCAGCCAATCTCCTTAGGATAGACTGATTGATGTGTTTTTAATTGTTAAAAACCTTTAAGACAAAAATACAATCTAAATTCTGTGTTTGTAAGTCATGTCAAGATATAATCCATTAAAATACAACAAATATTGAAAACTTAAATTTCAAACTATTAAGTTCACAAGTTTCACAATAGGTTAGCTCTTTCAGTCCAAACAGTCGCATCTACAGTCCAAACCGTTGCACTTACAGTCCAAACAGTTGCACTTATAGTCCAAACAGTTGCACTTGCAATCCAAATAGTAGCTCTTTCATTCCAAATAGTCGTGTCTACAAATTAGCTCTTTTAGTCCAAACAGTCACACCTACGGTCTAAATAGTCGCACCTACAGTCTAAACATTTGCACTTATGGTTCAAACAGTCGCACCTACGGTCCAAACGGTCGCATTTCTTGTCCAAATGTCAGCTCTCTTGGTATGAATGTCAAGTTTCTCATAGTTTAACATAAACTCTCCAAGGTTGAGCAGCAATTAGAGTTTTTGGTCTAAACAACAGAGTTCTTAGTCTAAATAATAGCTCTCTTGGTCTAAAGGTCAGCTCCTTTGGTCTAATCAACAACTCTTATGAGTTGCATATCAAATTTCTCATGTTGCAACATTAAATCTCATAATTTGTACTTGTTAGGTCTTAATATACATTGTTTGAGTCTGAAAATCACAAAGTTGGATCAAAATTGCAGTCTCCTAAGTTAAAATACTTAATTTGCTAAGTCTACACATCATTATTTGAGTTTTAGAGTCATTCTATTACAGAACAACATTTCTGGTCTATTTGTCAGTGTTTCTTATAGGCAGAGTAGCATTTTTGGTCAGTACAGTAGCGTTTTGGGTGCATTTGTCAGTGTTTATGGTAGGTTTGTCAACGTTCTTGGTCTGTATAGCAGCGTTTCTGGTAAGTTTGTCAGCATTCCTGGTCCATATAGAAGCATTTCTAGTAAGTTTGTTAGCGTTCCTGGTCTGTATAGCAGCGTTTCTAGTAAGTTTGTCAGCGTTCTTGGTTAGTATAGCAGAGTTCTTGGTCATTTTGTTAGCGTTTCTAGTAAACTACATCAAAATTAGAAAACCAAAACAACCCATTTCTCAAATAGTCAAACATAGAGAGTAGGTCATCTTGTTGGGTCATTGAATCAAGTTATCTTCTGTCAAAACAAACTCAAGAGCAAGACACACAAAGGTCTCAAGTATTCACCTCAAACAAATTAAAGATCAAACACCTTAAAGTGCATTATCACCCTCTTTGATAAACTGATCACTCAAACATAGTTTCTCATCAAGATCAATCATCCTTTATCATGAAACTACAATGCTTGATCAGAATAACCTCATTCTTTATCATAGGATATATCATTCCTATTTGAACTTGGTCATATCAAAAATCACAAAATTTGCACTCCAAAACTAAGATCGAAAAACTTGCAAACAAGCAAATACTTGAAAAAAAAATCATTTCCTCAACAATTGATCACTTATTGCGACACATTAAGCAAGATTTAATCACAAAAACATTCAAAACACAATGCCCATTTTACTTACAGCGCAGAGACATAAGATCACTGAAACATTGGAAATACCTGAAGATCATAGAAACATGGCATACCAAAGCAAAAGACAAGAACACATAACAAGCCAACATATTGGAGAAATCAAACAAATCCAGAATCAAAATCCAACCATGTCAAAACTTAATAGGGATTCAAATACATATCCAAAGAAAGGTGGCTCTTTTATGCAACTATTAAAAAGATCCTTAAAAGATGTGGATTAGAAAGATCACAATCATGCACCTATATCTAGCAATGGTTCATCCTCCCATAAGCAAATTAACTCTCCAAAGGCATCTATTCTTACACTTCTTAAAAAAGTGCAAAAACCTTCCATAACTTCCTCACCAGACAATACACCCAAAGATGATGTTCCCCAAGGGATATCCATAATGGCCATCAAGCCTATTTCAGAGGATCCTATTCAAAACCCATCCACTTCATATCCAAGCATTGATTCCTTGCAACATCCCCATAGCGCTTCCTTGCAAATTGAAGTCCTCATTCATAAAATGCTCGTTAAATGTGTCCTAATGGATGGGGGAGCTAGCTTAAATATTTTCTCATTGAGTCTTGTCCATGCTCTAGGTTATTCAGAAGATGCAGTTGATCCCCTAAAAAAGATCAAAATCAAAGCACATAATGAAGAAGAGAATTCCTCTAAAGGAGTTGTGGTATTACCCATCAGAGTGAGACCTTTGCAGAAAAACACAGCATGACAGGTCCTAGATTTGGAAATACCATACAACATACTCTTGGGAAGACCATGGATATAGGACATACAAGCTATTACATCAACATGTCATCAGTGCTTAAAATTTCCATACAATGGACAAGAAATCACAATATCAGTAGACTTAAATCCAGGGCAGTGTGGTAATAAACCAAAATCAGCTCAAGAGATCATTGTTTCACATAACAGAGAGGAAGCATATTCAAGCACACAATCCAAGGAACAATCATTTACATCAATTTTATCAAACATGGAAGAACAACTGTAGCTAAAAGATCAAGGGAACAAAGAACATTCATTATCATGGAACAACAAACAAGAGAAACTTGAAATTGAAAGGGAAGAAGAAGATGTAGGTGTTGATGTAGTTCACACGTATGCAGAACAAACATTAGGAACTAGCCTACTTGAATTAGAATCACATATGGCTGACATGGACTTAACCGAGGTTGATTAGGATTTTCTTGTACGAGGTCATTCTGATGAGAGTATCGTCCTAGACATGGAAATACCTACTGAAAGATCTGACATCTCTATCATGACTCCCAATATCTCTGAAACATATCAACCTGAAGATCCTTTATCCTTAAGCTATCCTGAACCTATGGACTGGGAAAATGAAGGACATATTTCCATTGATACCTTACCTAATGACCATGCTATATCCTTATATCTTAATGAAATCAAACCTGCAACAACTTTCACCAGGGATTTCGCTAACGTATCTTCTAATCAAGTAGGTGCCAAATCTCCTAGTCGCAAAAATGAAAATAAAGAAAACAATATCAGGTATAATACTGAAAACCATTTATTGGCAACATTAGACCATGAAAAAGTAAAAATAAAGGATGCATCTATCGGTGAAAACCTCCTCGAGGTGCTGAAAGATGGGAGATTTGACATCTTACTTGAATACTATCAAGAAAGGTCATCAATCTTGATCAAACCAACAAAGGCAGTTATCATTGGCACAATTGATCTACATCCAACAATATCTGTATCAGAACTAGCAAGGTAAAAATATTTAGAACCCTTCAAAAGATGGCAAACCAATTTCACCTGGTCATATACGGACATTCCAGGGATGGATCAAGATCTTATAACACATCACCCGAATATCAGTCTAGGAGAAAACATCAATAATAGAACACAACATGGATCAAGAGCAGACATCAATAGAGGAACACAACATGGATCAAGAATAGACATCAATAGAGGAACACAACATAAATTAGGAGCAGGCATTCTGTTTATCAAAATGGCTACAGAATGGAACATTAAACAACTTCAAGTCTTTGTGGACTCTCAGCTTGTCATTAATCAAATCAATGATGACTATCAAACAAAAGATGACAAACTCATGCCTTACAAAAAGATGGTGGATGACTTCAAGAAATATTTTGTTGAAATCACTTTTGAACAAATTCCAAGAAATGATAACAAAGGAGTAGATGCTATGGCAACACTTGCTTCTCTATTGCAAACATAGGAAAATCAAGAGCTTTATGAATTCCTAGTTGAAGAGTTATCATACCCTTCTCATAATTGTCTGGATTCCCAAACCATCTGCCAACTTATTGGACATAATAATTCTTCCCACTATGGCCAAACTTACACATACCTAAAAGATAACTTCTTACCTCCTGACTTATCAAAAAATCAAAAGAGAAACTTTATTCACCAATCCTCCCATTATACTCTTGTCATTGATACCCTATTTAAACAAGGTCTAGACTGTACTCTCTTAAGATGTCTCTAACAAAAAGAATCTGAGAAGGCCTTAAAAGAAGTCCATAATGGCATTTGTGGCACTCATTCAAGTGGTCTTATCCTTTCAAAAAAAATCATACGCTTGGGCTATTATTGGCCAACTATGGAACAATGTTCTTTTCAGATAGCTAGAACATGCAAATAATGTCAGATCCATGGAAATTGGATCCATGCACCAACATAAGAACTTCATGCTTTAGCAACATCTTGGCCTTTCTGCCAATGGGGACTTGATCTAGTACTAAAGGAAAATCCTCAAAACCAGTCAGATCAAGAAAAGAAGGGAAAATTTGAACCAAACTGGTTAGGTCCATTTGTGGTCACAACAGTATTTGGGTCAGGGGCATATCATCTATAAACACAAGACAGAGATCAGCTCAAGGAACCCATCAATAGCATGCATCTGAAGAAGTTTTATGTCTGAAAAACCTAAAAATAGTGAAAAATCAGAAAAAATAAAAAACAGTGAAAAATCAGAAAAAATAAAAAACAGTGAAAAATCAGAAAAAATCAAAAACAGTGACAAATCAAAAAAATCCTACAAAGTGAAAAAGTAGAAAATCCACATCATATCGGCATCATACCGCATATCTATCAATCAACATCTGGGGCATCATATCGACTTCATATCATCTCAAACATCGAATCCGCATCATATCGGCATCATATCATCTCAAACATCGAATCCACATCATATCGGCATCATATCATCTCAAACAATGAATCAACATCATATCAAAATTTATCATCTCCAAGATCGAAACAACATCATATTGAGATTTATCATCTCTAAATCAAATCAGTATCACATCAAAACCAAATCCACATCCAATCAAGATCAAATTTGCATCCTATTGAAATAAATATCAACAACATCATCAATCGAGTTTTCTTTGAACCAACGCATCATCACACATCGCTTCAAAGAGGGGAAAAATGCATACACCTAAAAATGGTCTGAAGATAGTTAATTAAATACACAGTTATTTGATTAATTCCCCTTCCCAATTAATTGAATTCACAAGCAATTTAATTAATTTCTCTATTCATCTACTAGTAAATAAATCTAAATGATTTATTTATATAGTTCATCTCACATCCCCCTTTGATTAATTAATTCTCAATTAATTAATGTCTCCCCATACTAATCAATTCTTCTAATCCCTAATTAAGATTAACAAACTCAAGTTTGTTGAGATTAATTACCATTTTTCTATTATTTGAATTTCTAAAGTCAAATGAGCACATGGCTCCTAGCTTTAACCACCCAACCTAACCATCCCCTAACTTAACCCATTCAATCTAATCTTGGGTCTAACTAGCCCTATCCTATCTTGCACATTCTAACCTCTTTATCCTAACCTCTCATGGTGTGGATATTCTCTCCTAGAGACACATGGCACTTTTGCCACATGTCTTCTCCCTTGGACACTTGCCCTTTCATGAGCAAGGCTCCTTGACACTTGTCACCACAGAGATGACAAGTGCCCCTTCCTCCAACCTCTTCTCCAACTTCCTCAATCTTGGCCCTTGATATCTTCAGATCAAATCTGGACCATCGATTCCTGCCACCTCAGCTTTGGCCTTGGAAATCCTATAAATACCCCTCATTTTGGAGCAATATGGATCCGATCTGATATCAATTTATGCATTGTTATAATAGGCATATCGATCCCATCTCATATCAATCTAGGCATCATTACTATAGGCAATTTGCATTTCAATTATCTAGTAATTAGCTTTGGATTTATCATAGCATGTTAATCTAGTTTCTTAAATCATGCATTTCATATCATCTCCATAGTCAGTCATGATCAATTAGCTACTCAACTCTTAAAATGAATGATTATTTCAGTTAATGACCATAAGAACATATGAATGATATACAAGATTCAGTATTTATATCTTGATTTTATTGATAATCATGTACTCTATGTGACTCAAGGATGTCAATGACTAGAGAGGCTATGATGGGGCTAATTATTTTCTTTGATTGTTGTCTGTGGTTTATCTCTTACTATGATATGTACTTGTCTTAGGATATGATTAACAAAAGATCAAGGAGGACATTCCAAGTCATGCATGAAAGGAGATAATCCTTGTTTGATCTGCAAGCAATACTCAAGTCAACTTGACTCATTATATAAAGTTGCTTGTATGAACTTGCTATATCAAAATCCATGTAAGAAATACTCAGGTCAACTTGACTCATTATATCAAGTTGCTTGCATTAACTTTCTATATCAAAATCCATGTAAGAAATACTTAGGTCATCTTGGATCGTCATGTCAAGTTGCTTGTATTTTCTTACAATATTTTAAAGCTCAATGATGAAATCAAGAACTGTTACAAGGCAAGTATATGAAGAATGGCAATATCATTTTTAGTTAGATCATTTTAGATTATCTCATTATTCATCTACATTATAAGCATTCAATGTCAGTTGCATTATAAGCATTCCATTTCATTCATAGATCAACGGTCATGAATAAAGATTCAGTATACTTGGACAAACAAAAACAATTTGCATTTGATTATTATAGGTGCATTCATTTTAATCATCATCCATTTCATTTAGTTTCATTTTAATCATTGTATTAGTTTGCATTCAATTAAGTGTGTTTCATTAATCATGTAGTGTACCTTCATTATTATTCGCATTATCATTTCATTAAAGATCATTTAGTTGCATCTTTGTGTTGGTATTTTGGTATGGTTTTGACATTGATGTCAACACCTACTAAACACTTATCAACTTTGGCACTTTGAAGAATCAACAACATTCACCGGAAAGCAAGTGACTCATGCACAGTCACCGTTATCGGGTACACCGGCAAGATATAATGATCACCGACACTTGGAATGATATGGAAAACACTTGGTTATGTCGAAGACATTGTGTGGACACTTTGTTTTGGAGTTTTGTTTATTGGTACATTAGCATTCACATATTTGCTATTACCAGCAAATAGGTCTATGGTTACACTGGCAGGTTTATCTTTTCCAGATCAGCACGACATGCTATGGACATGATTAATTATTGCATTGGATATTGTATTGTTTGTAAAAAAAAATTATTGTAATATCTTGTAGAGCCGACCTACTAAAATTGGTCTTAGGTTATGGTATAAATGTAAGATCTTATTTGTAAGATCAAATGTGGAATGCAAAAAAGGATTGTGTGAAGGTATATGCGAGAATAAGTAGCGCTATACACGTAGACATCATTTGAAGATTGAAGGAGGGTTTTTGTGAAGACAATCAGAACTGCACCAGTACTGAATCCAACATATGAAGATGTTATTTTGTGCAGTACATGCTTATTGGATTTAACCATCCAATTGTAGTCAGCGTGACTCCCATTTTGTGATTGAGCAGTGAGCTCTAGGTGCTTGGCCTTTCTGCATGTGCAGACCCCATTTATGTACACTTACTATCTGCAGTAGTATCATCTAATTGTGGGTAAGGTTTCCCACCATGGTTTTTCCCCTTATAGGGTTTCCACATGCAAATATTAGTGTTATGTGTTGTGGATGACTTTATCTTTATGTTTAATGCACTAATCCTTACCGGTATAACAATTAACTACTAAAACTGTCTACCGGCATGTTAAACTAGTTTACCCGTATTAAGCATTGGTTGGTTAAGTTGTTTTTGGTTTGAATTTATTTGACAACTAATTCACCCCCCCCCCTCTCAGTTGTCTCCAGGACCTAACAATTGGTATCAGAGCATAGTCCTCTTTTGCAGAAGTTTAACAGCTTGAGGAGATCTAATGTCTACTAACTATTTCAGAAAGGATTGTCCTAAACTTGATGGAGCCAACTATGGCATATGGAAGATCAGAATGGAGACACATCTAAATTGCATTGGAAAGGACATTTGGGATGTTACAAAGAATGGTTATATTGCTCTTACTCAGAGTCAGCCCACTCCACCCAACTTGACTAAAGATGAGGAAAATGATTGCAAAAGAAGAGAAGCACTTTTGAGTGCATTATCAAATCAACAAATCATGGGACTATCAAATAGGTCTACTGCTAAAGCTATTTGGGATCATTTGGAAACACTGAATGAAGGAGAATCCATAGTCAACATTGCAAAACTTGAAAGCTTCTGGGTCAGGTATGAACATCTGAAAATGGAAGAAGATGAAAGGATTTCTGCTTTTATGGAAAGAGTAAATTAGATTGTTTTGGGTATTAAATGTTGTGGAGGAACCTTAAGTGAGGATGAAATTATTTCAAAAGTTTTAAGAGGATTTCCACTGGCATATAAAATGAAATTCACTGCTATAAATGAGTTAAGAACAATGCCTAAAACATCAATAACTAGGGATACATTGAATTGGAAACTTTTAGCTTTTGAAATTGAAGAATTTGGTCCTGTTGCTACTATAAAGACAGATTTGGCCTTTAAAGCATCAACATCATCTGCTCCATCATTTGATAAATCTGATTGGAAAGCCTTTTATGCAAGAGAAATGGAAGAAAGTAGGAAAGAAAATGAAGAAATTGAAGAACTTCAAGCACTATTTGCAAGAAAAATGCCTAAAGGTCCAGTTGGAAGTAAGTATAAAGGTAAAGAACCCTTTAAATGTTTTAACTGCAATAAGATTGGTCATATGGCTTCAAGATGCCCTGATAGAAATGCTAGACTAAGAGAAGAAGCTAGAAGAACATACAAGCCTAACCCTGAATATCAAATATACAGATTTAAGAAGAATAAAGACAAATCTTGTTACATTGTTGATGAAGGTGTGACTGATGATTCTGATGAGGATCCGACAGACAATGGATGGGTTTTTGTTGCTATAACAAAAGATCAACCGACACCTACTGCTCAACTAGTAGTATAGGCCTTGGCAGCTAAAATTGAAGTAAAGGATGAATGGATCATTGATTCTGGATGCTCACATCATATGATAGGAGACAAAGGTAAATTCTTGAACTTTCAAGAATACAATGGAGGCTTAGTGATATTTGGAGATGATAAAGCTTGTTTAATCAAAGGTAAGGGTACAATATCTCTTGATGGTAAGAATAACACTGACAATGTTTACTATGTTGAAGGATTAAAGCATAATCTTTTGAGTGTTGGTCAATTAGTTGAGAAACGATTTCCGTTACAATTCAAAAATGGAAAATGCAAAATCATGAATAGAACTGGTTTGAAAATTGCAACCAGTAATCAGACTAGAGGCAATATCTTTAATTTAAATAACTATGAAAAGACATGCTTAATTGCACATATAGATGAAAGTTGGCTATGGCATAAGAGACTCTATCATGTAAACATTGATTGCATGGTAAAAATCAGTACTACTAAGGCAGTTAGAGATTTACCTAAAATTGTCAAACCTCACAATACAGTATGTAAGGAATGTCAATTTGGAAAACAAGTTAGAGCTAGTTTCAACAGTATTCTAGAAAAATCCAATAATGCTCTTGATTTAATTCACACTGATTTATGTGGACCAGCTAGAACTAAAAGCTTACAAGGTGATATATATTTCATGCTAATCATTGATGACTATTCTAGAATGTGTTGGGTTACTTTTCTTAGAGAAAAATGAGAAGCACTTGGAAAGTTCAAACTATTCAAAGCAATGGTTGAAAATGAAACTGGTAAGAAAATCAAATATTTAAGATCAGATCAAGGAGGAGAATTTACATCTAAGGAGTTTAATACATTCTGTGAAGTAAATGGAATCAGAAGACAACTTTTAGCACCTCGGACACCATAACAGAATGGAGTTGTTGAAAGGAAAAACAAAACTATCTTGGATGTAGCAAGAAGTATGCTATCAGAAGAAAACCTACCATATGTATATTGGAGAGAGGTAGTCAGTACAACGGTTTATACATTCAACAAAGTTCACATCAAAGGTGAAACTGGTAAGACCCCTCATGAACTATGGTTTGGTAATACTCCTACTCTTAAATGTTTCAGAATATTTGGAAGCAAATGTTACATTAGAAGGGATGAGTATATTGGGAAATTTGATCCTAGAAGTGATGAAGGAATATTTCTTGGTTATTCATCTAAGAGCAAGGCATATAGATGTTTTAACAAAAGATTGCAGAAAATTATTGAAAGTACAAATGTAAAGATTGACGAACAATTCAGAGGAACTTCAAGGTATATAGACTTTGAACCGACAACAGAAATTTTGACAAATGAACCTACACTGAATCCACCAGTATAGAATGAAGATCCAATTACCTCGGTATCATCTGAGGATTCCACAGTAACTGAAGAACAATAGCAAACAAAGACACCTCGGTATGTTAGATTGAATCATTCTGAAGATCAGATAATTGGAAACAAGTTTAAAGGAGTTATGGCAAGAGGAAGATTGGAAAATGAAGAGGTATGTCTTATTTCTCAAATTGAACCATCATTTATTAATGAGGCATGTGAAGATAAATTTTGGATTAAAGCTATGGAAGAAGAATTAGAACAAATTGAGAAAAACAACACTTGGACATTAGTTCCCCGGCCTAAAGATAAAAATGTAATTGGAACCAAATGGGTATTTAGAAACAAACTTAATGAAGATGGTAAGGTTGTCAGAAATAAAGCAAGACTAGTGTGTAAGGGTTATTCTCAGAAAGAAGGAATTGATTACAATGAAACCTTTGCACCGGTAGCTAGAATTGAGGCAGTCAGATTATTTTTGGCTTTTGCAGCACATAAGAACTACAAAGTATATCAAATGGATATTAAATGTGCATTTTTAAATGGAGATCTTGAAGAAGAAGTATACATTGAACAACCTAATGGATTTTCTTTGATAGATGACAAAGATATGGTTTGCAGGTTAAAAAAAGCTTTGTATGGATTAAAACAAGCTCCAAGAGCTTGGTATGCAAGATTGGATAAGTATCTTTTGAAAATTGGTTTTTCTAAAGGTAATGCAGACAACAATTTATACTATAAAGTGACTAATGATGACATCCTGACTATAGAAGTATTCGTTGATGATATAATCTTTGGAGGAGAAGATGGATTATGTAAAGAATTTTCTATTAAAATGTAGCAAGAATTTGAAATGTCTATGATTGGAGAAATGAAATTATTTTTAGGATTGCAGATTTCACAGACTGATAAAGGTATATTCTTGAGTCAATCCAAGTACTTAAAAGAGTTACTAAAGAAATTTGGGATGGAGAACTCTAAACTAGTAAGCACACCTATGACTACAAATGACAAATTATCACTAAGGGATGAATCTACACCTGTTAATCCAACTAGATACAAATCTATGATAGGAGGTTTACTATATTTGACACAAACCAAACCTGATATTATGAATGTAGTATGTATTGTTTCAAGATTTCAAAGTAATCCTAGAGAAAATCATGAATCCATAGTAAAAAGGATTTTCTGATACTTACAAGGCACTATAAATCTTGGATTATGGTATCCTAGAAATAAAAACTCTGAATTATGTACATACATAGATACAAATTGGGCAGGAGATGTGGATGATAGAAAAAGCACCACCGGCGGAGCATTCTTTCTTGGAAATAGACTAGTTTCTTGGTTGAGTAAGAAACAAAGTTGTACATCTTTATCAATAGCAGAATCAAAATATGTTGCAGCAACAACTAACTGTACACAAGTACTATGGCTTAAGAAAATGTTGAAAGACATAAAGGTAAAATGCAAGGAACCTATTACTACCTATTATGATAATACAACAACAATTGATATATCTAAAAATCTGGTATTACATTCTAAAATCAAACATGTTTCTATCAAACTGAATTTTCTAAGGGAAAATGTTGAAGCAAGGGAAATAAAACTAGTTTATGTGAATACTAAAGAGCAGATTGCAGATATCTTTACTAAACCTCTGCCTAAAGAGACTTTTGAATATCTCAGAGATTAGCTCGAGGTCATACCCCCACCAGTAGAGACTTAGGAAGTTGATGATTGTTATCAACCGACTGAATTAACAGAGAAATTTTTTATTCTGGCTTTGATGGGAAGCTACTTCTCAGGGGGAGTAGTCGATATAGTAAAGTGATTGGTATTTTGTATATGAACTTGGCTTGGTAAGATGTTTTGTTGTAACTTTGGCATTTGATGTCAAAGGGGGAGAGATTGGTATGGAAAAACACAAGGAAAACACATGTTGCTTCCAGGGGGAGAGATTGTTGTTTGGGAGAGATTATTACTCTTTGTATATGTATTTTGATTTCTGGTTATGATCTCTTTCTGGAGATTGTTGGTTTTTGGTATTTGGCATTTCTGTTTTGGCACTTTGATGGTTTTTCCATCTTGTGTTGCCATCAATGCCAAAGGGGGAGATTGTTGGTATTTTGGTATGGTTTTGTCATTGATGTCAACACCTACTAAACACTTATCAACTCTGGCACTTTGAAGAATCAACAACATTCACTGGCAAGCAAGTGACTCATGCACAGTCACCGTTATCTGGTACACCGGCAAGCTATAATGATCACCGGCATTTGGAATGATATGGAAAACACTTGGTTATGTCAAAGACATTGTGTGGACACTTTGTTTTGGAGTTTTTTTTTATTGGTACTTTAGCATTCGCATATTTGCTGTTACCGGCAAATAGGTCCAGGGTTACACCGACAGGTTTATCTTCTCCAGATCAGCATGACATGCTATGGAGATGGTTAATTATTGTTGTAAATGCATTAAGACAACATGTTGAATCGGTTATTGCATCGGATATTGTATTGTTTGTAAAATGTTTTTGTTGTAATATCTTGTAGAGCTGACCTACTAAAATTGGTCTTAGGTTATGGTATAAATGTAAGATCTTATTTGTAAGATCAAATGTGGAATGCCAAAAAGGATTGTGTGAAGGTATATGCGAGAATGAGCAGAGCTATACACACAAACATCATTTGAAGATTGAAGGAGGTTTTTTGTGAAGACAATCAAAACTACATTGGTACTGAATCCAACATATGAAGATGCTATTTTGTGCAATACATGCTTATTGGATTTAACCATCCAATTGTAGTCAGTGTGACTCCCATTTTGTGATTGAGCAGTGAGCTCTAGGCGCTTGGCCTTTTTACATGTGCAGACCCCATTTATGTATACTTACTATTTGCAGTAGTATCATCTGATTGTGGGTAAGGTTTCCCACAGTGGCTTTTCCCCTTACAGGGTTTCCATGTACAAATATTGGTGTTATGTGTTGTGGATGACTTTATCTTTATGTTTCGTGCACTAATCCTTACCGGTATAACAATTAACTATTAAAACTATCTACCGACATGTTAAACTGGTTTACCGGTATTAAGCATTGGTTGGTTAAGTTGTTTTTGGTTTGAATTTATTTGACAACTGATTCACCTTGACCTCGCTCTCAGTTGTCTCTAGGACCTAACACTTTTCACTTAGATTAATAATCATTATAAGCATTACAAATAAAAAAATAAAAAAAATTTGAATAACATATTGTATAATAATTCATTTGCATGCAGATCATTGCATTTGCATCATTTAAGTTAGTAATTAGTTTCATTTGCATCCATGATCATCAAAATCAAAAAATACAAAAGCATTTTTCTTTGCATCATCATATAGAGTCAATGTCTTCATATCATCATAAAACAACAAAATTTGTCCAAGTATACAATGATATTACAAAAATAATCAATAATTTACAAAGTCCCATCAATACAAATCAAGTCAAGAATCATGACTGCCTTTCGAGCCTATGGGTCTAACACCTAGATCACCTGCAACACCTGCACCAACATCATCATCCAATGGAATCATTCTTCAATTTAATATCTTCATCATTCATTCAACTATCATCTATCAAGTCTTATACATGATGTATCTTTCCTGAAACCAGATATTTTGATCATCTGTCATGTCTTATACAGGATGTATCTTTCCTGAAACTAGATGTTTTGATCATCTATCATGTCTTATACAGGATATATCTTTCCTCAAACTAGACGTTTGATCATCTATCATGTCTTATACAAGATGTATCTTTCCTTAAACCAGATGTTTTGATCATCTTTTGTCTTATACAGGATGTGTCCTTCCTGAAACCAGACTTGATCTCAATCCAGTCAATCTTATCAATCCAATTTATCTAATCAATCTACAATCTATCCACTCACCTATCTTCCATATAACACTATTATTATATCAAGATATCATTCATTCCTTTAATGCATAAATGATCTCTCGAGGGGGCATCATCATCAAATCAATATCCAAAAATCAGTATCTGGGGCACACCAATCAGGATTTTTATCTTCATCAGGCACACTATCAACACTTAATTTAATCTTTGAAACAATGTTGTCTTGACATCATTTCAAAGAGGGGCAAAATGTATACACATAAAAATGGCTATGAGCAATTAAATAAATATTTAATATTTATTCTTCTATTAAATAGTTAATTTGAAAAGATTAATTTATTTAATTCATTTCATGTCTTCTATTAATTAATTTAATTGAAATATTTTATTAATTAATTCATCTATCTTATTCCTCTAATTAATTAAATATTTAATATTTAATTATTCTTCTAATCAGTTAATTAAATATCTAATATTTAGTTGTCTCCTTCAAAACAATTAAATATCTAATATTTAATGGTTATTCTCCTATCCTATAGTCTCAACTATTAAATGATTTCCTAAATTATTTAATTTCATTTCCAACTCACCCTCCATCTCCACTTCATTTTCCCTTTGCCAACTCATCCATCATGTGGCTAAGGAAATTAATATATTTATTCATTTATCTTCAACTTCCAAACTTAATGAAATATTGTGTACGTACACATATTTCATAACCTCATTCTATATTCTCTCCAACACCCCCTACATCTTAGGAAGGACTTGAGTTCACTTGTTCTCTCATGCATCAATCTTCTCCAACCATCTCTAGATTCCCTCAGTCAGCAACCCAGTCAAGGTGAGATGAGTGACACTTGTCTTCTCCTTCCCCCTTTCTCTCAACCTTCACCTTTGCTCCCAACCATCTAAATCTACAGATCTGATCATGACCGTTGATCTGAGCCACATCCTATTATCCTCTCAAGGTTTATAAAATCAAGAGCTGCAGTTGAGAGAGAGAGTTAGTTTTCAAGATGCTTTTCAAAGCTAACCATTTGTAAAACTTATGCATCGATGAGTTTTAATCTTGAAGAAAAATAGCAATTAGCATTTTAACATAATCATTTTAGCATAATGATGTAGTATTGCATATCATAGCATTTGTGAACTGTCAGTTATCAGTCCATTCTTCATATGCCATCTTGGAAGATATCAGTGCTTGTCTGAGAGCACACCATCTTCAACCAGGAACAGTGGAGGTAGGACACAATGAGACATAAACCATGAAGATAATATTAGTATTTTTATTTCATATGTGTTTCATGTAGTTTCATTGGTTAAGTTTGGATTTCTTGTAGCATTTCCATTGGTATTTTGTGAAACTAACTTGTTGTAGGTAGCATTTTGAGGATGAAATTCAAGTCGACACACATTGGTCAAAAAATAGTGGGTGGGAATGGGCAAGTTGTCTTGCTGATGTAGAAAAAGATGACGTAAAAGAAAATATTAAATAGTTAATATTTATTTCATTATCATTAGATGAAGTTACAATAGTAGATAATACTTCTTGGATATGGATGCATGTGTATACCGAAAGGAAACATGTCTACTAATCTAATTTACTTTGTGTTGTTAAAATGAAAGAGAATTCCACAACACAAAATATATTTGAGTTAGTTAAGAAATGATTAAAACATTTTGGCAGTATACATGACATATCAATTACCAAAAAGTTGGTGTTTGTAGGAGCTGATGGAGTTGTAGTGTTTCAAGGTCATAGGAATGGTATTTGTGCCAAGATACAAACTTTTATTTCACCATACATGGTTGGAATTTACTGCATGGCCCATAGCCTGAATTTAGTTTTTATAATTGTGAGCAAATTTGATTCAATATCTAGAGTTCAAAATGTGGTTTGCGAGCTATACTCATTCTTCTATTGAAGTCCCAAACAATTTGTAGAATATCAAAAATTTATCAAGGGAATAACTGATAGAAACAAGCCCCTTAAGGATTTGATACCAGATGGATGTCCTTGTGAGAACTAGCAGAAAGAATTTTATTTGAATATAAATCCCTTATTGGATTAATCTATGAACAACAAGGGTTAGTAGACAAAGCTTCTAAGAATTTACATAGGTTCAGTGATGTAGAGATACTCTTAACATTGCCTAGTATTCTCCCCCTTTTGAATATAATGAGTAAGCTTGTTAAAGTAGCTCAAGAAAGAATTTTGTATATTCAAGAATATACTAGTCTGTGTAGAAGTTTATAATGACCCTTAATAATATGTATATATCACAAGAGCCTTTTATAAAGGAAGAATTTGCTAGCTTGCATCAAATGAAAGATATAGAAAATCTTGATAAATTTTTAAGTTTAACACTATAAGAGAGACTTATGTATACATGTACGTGTATATGAAATACCAATGCACCAATCTATCATGTTTCCTAGTGGTTGCAGGTGCTCAAGTAGAATGACAGATGTGTTGGAATTCTACACTCTTATGAGAATAGTTGATGTTGTCATTGATGGCAACCATCTGGCAAACAACTAGAAAGTCACCGACAATTGGTTTCTACATGCCCGACATCACAAACTTCATACACTGGCAGACACTAACACTGGTAGGAACTTCACCGGCATTTAGATTACATCCGCAACAAAGCATACCGCCACTCCAGCCGACATGGGATAAAGTTTTGTTTATATGAATTGTTTTGTAATGTAATCATCTTTTGTGAGTCAACATGGTATATTGTACAAGACTCATATATGTATGAGATCTTATAGGTCATTTTATTTGTGTAATGAGAGAAAGATATAATGTGTGATAAGGCAATTTTGTATAAGGTGATATAGTTGATAGCAAAGGTTTTGGTTATTGACTGAGCTTAAACCGGTACTAAACCTATAATTAGAGATGTTGTTGTGAGAAGTAAATTGTATTGGATTTGATAATCCATTTCATAATCAGTGTGACTCTTTATTGAGCAGTGAGCTCTAGGCTATTGGCATCCCTGCATGTGGAGGCCCCTCATTGTATTCATTGGCCAGTGAGTAAATATTGTGGGTCACAAATCCCACTGAGGTTTTTTCCACATTGGGTTTCCTCACTAAATATCTTGTGTTATGGTGTGTTTCTATGTTGTCTCTATTATTTCTATTTACTGCATTAATTCTTATTTACCAATACATTGTTTTGGGATGCAAAGTTATTAATAAGTTTAAATATTCTGCCAACCGGTTAGACACTGATTCACCCCCCCCTCTGAGTGTCTTTGGGACTATAATTGAATCTAACAATTGGTATCAGAGCCTGGTCCTCTATTTTCAAAAGCCTAACAGCTTGACGAAGATTCTGATATCGGTATAGATGGAGAACTTAGGAAAATAGTTAGAAGGAGCTCTTGAAGATTTTGATGCAGAAAAATTGAAGAATATCAAATTTGAAGATGATCAGAGGATTGCATATGAATTCATTAAAGGACTCCAAGAGAACTTTGTTATAGCACAAAATAAAAGAAAAGAACTTCATGAGAAGATGCAGAATGATGATGATGAAAAAGAAACTCTTAGAGAGATTGCAAACAAGTTGAGACAAGACAACAATAACAAGAAGAATGAAATGCAAGATATGACTATGAGCTTATGTAAGGATATTGAAGACAAGAAGAAGAATGAAGAAGACTTGGTTAGGAGACTTAATGATGCTGGAAATGAAAATCTGAGACTTGGTCATGAAAATGATATGCTAAAGATATATCTGACTCACATGCAACATGATAAAACTGAGCTTATGAGACAAGTTGGAATTCTGGAAAATGAGTTGGCTACTACAAATAAACACAAAGACAAATTCAAGAAAAGTTCAGAAGAACTTGATGACATGCTTAAAAGACAAAATCCTGATGGAGATACTAATGGACTTGGATTTGAACATGGAGAAAGTTCTGGTACTGCAAACAATCAAGATCAGAACAAACCGGTAAGACAACCTAATGCTTATAAATTTAATGGAAAATGCTTTAATTGCAACAAATATAGTTATAGAGAAAATCAATGTAGATTTAGAAATAATCAAAATATGAACTCACCCACCGGTCAATGTTCCAAATGCAACAAAGTTGGTCATAATTCAGAAAATTGTAGAATGAATGTGAAATGCTATGTTTGTGGAAGATTTGGGCATTTATCTAATTAATGCAGATCACAAACCGGTCGAGGATATGGAAAGGCTATTTAGAGGAATAATGTAACCTGTTATGCTTGTAACAAGATTAGACATATTGCTAAATTCTGTAGAAGCAAGAATTCACTGGCAAACAACAAAGGATCTAGTTTCAAGGGCAAAGAAAAGGTAGATGAAGTTAAGAAAGGATTTTCAAAACAATGGATTAAGAAGAGTGATCAGGGAACGGATGAAATTATCTCTTCACCGGTACAACAAAGTAATCCTCCACCATCAGGAGATTCTTCATCTAACTGAGGAATAATCCTTAGGGGGTATTGTAGCAAGTTGAAGATGATGCATTCTACCCTCGATTGATGGTGAGAAGATACATTTCTTCTTTACCAGAGGATGTGTTAAGTATTCACTTAACCGGTGAGCATTTAATACATTTTAAAGAACCTTTTTGGCTATAAAGCACCGAGAAACCCTCATTTTGAACTCACCAAGAATTCAAATGATCAGAGAGCACAAAATTGAGCAAAGGCATTCTAAGGTGAAGCTGCGAAGTGATTTTCAAGCATTCAGAATTTTGATTTAGAGGTATTTATATTTGAAATGGATTCCTCATCTTCTATTCTAGAGTTTATTTGGAACCCTACCATTGTGGAAAATGTTAAACACCCTAAACCCGTATTGAAGATTATCCCCAAGATTGTGAAACAAGATGATAATGTAGGAGCTTTTTCAAAAATCCCTAAGGGTGTAGCATTTGCAGAAGACCCTAGAATTTACATACATTGTAACATAGAAAACCTAGGGATTGAGGAAATGAAGAAAATGTTTAATGAGGTCATTTCTGATGAAAATGGAGTAATCAAACCCGAACATAAGATTGTGTAAAATTTAGGTTTTGTAGAGATTCTCATCATTCATGAATTTCCTAAGGGAGTTGTTCAACTTATATTGAGCAGAGTCCATGGAGAATTCATGTGGTTAGAGTCAATTTGCAAGATAACCAAAGATGCAATTAAGGCAGTTACTAGTTTACCTTCAACTGGTAGTAGGCCTAATAAAACCAAGAAGATTCCTAACATGGGAGTTATGGATTTAACCAGAGCAATATCTGATAACAGGTCACTTAGAGTAAATGATGTTAAGGACATAAATGTAAGATATGTGAGTATGGAACTAGGTTACAAAGATACTCATGCAAATAGACTAAATTTTGTCTCTAGCCTATGTATTCAAAGTGCATATGATATGGTACACAATAATGCTAAGATTGATGTGTGTGAATGGCTTAAGGATGAATTAATTGACAACATGAAAAAGATTAAGGGAGAAAAGAAAGGTACTTTCCATTTTGGAAACCTTCTAGTATGCCTAATGCTATACTTTACAAAGGAAATACCCGGCATAGGTCACAAGGATTTTGGTTATGATGTCCTGGTAGGAAGACTTTCACCAGTATGGGCACTGACAGTGTTAAGAACATTACTGACTATTTTAAGATATTCCAATCTAAGATGAGAGCAAGGGAGAGACTACTGCAAAGCATAGTTGATAAATATGACAAGGAATTTTTTTTGTGATTAACAAAGATGAAACCTGGATGGAAGCAGCAAGTCCTAGAACTATTTGGGTTATGGAGATGGGATATTAGGTAGACTTATCTATTTTGGAAACTTATGTTAAAGCTCTACTTGATGCACCAAGAGAGCCCTCTAAGAAATTCTTTGGAAATCCAGAAACCATAGAGAGAAATGTATCTATGTAGAAAATGACTAAGAGAAGAGAAAATTTTTTCAGGGATGCCTCCAAGAAGGTAAAGGAGATCAAAGAAAATATCTTGAACATCAGTGATATATCAGCAAGTGAACTTGAAGGACTACAACCTGAAGTACATGTTTCACCAGCTGTAACATCTTCTGATATTGACAGTGAGAAGGCTACTGAGTTTAAAAGAGTAGAAAGGAAGAGAAAACCCTCACCAGTACCCTCTCTTTCACCTAAGAAAACTAGGACACTAAGGAAGAAACAATAGGTAGTTAGGGAACTGAAGAAGAAACTTACACCTAAGAAGAAACAGACACCGGTTACCCCAACATTGAATGATTTACTGAAAGAGATAATAGAGGAAGGTAATTTGTCTAATGTAAGAAAATGGTATAACACTTCAAATGATACTGACAGAAACACCATTGAGGAAAGCATTGTCTTACACTTGGATATATACAAGAAAGTTTTGATAGAAGTGATTGATGAGCTACCAAATGATCTCTACATGAGACTAGAAGTAAAAAGGATATCAGTGATGTAATTGGATAATAAATTGAAAGTTGAAACACTCTTGGCTATTCATCTGGTAAACTCCAAGGAAGAAATAGATGAACTTATCTCTAAAGCTAACCGATCTGTATTTGTTAGTGGACACTAACAAGTAAGCCTGATGGCTGGAAGGGTAAAAGAGATTGTAGATGAGACTACAAATAAATGGAATATATTCTTTGTAGAGAAGGAAAATCAAGAGGAAAAGAGTAGACCTAAAAAGACATTCAAAGTATATCAAAAAGACAAGGACAAGGGTAAAGGTAAAGTTGGTGGTATTCCAAACATAAAGGTTATAGATAACCTTCCACAACCTCCTTTGGATACATCACCGATACACTTAGAAGATCCAATGGATACTGATATTGAAGGTATAACACATGATAATACTAATCCAAAGTCTAAGATACTCTTTACAATGAATGTGGATACTCAAGAGGTAAACATTGTTGTGGATAAAGATAATTTAGAGGTTAAGAAAAATAATGTTGATAATAGCCAGATTTCATAGAAACCGGCACAAACAGTTGACTCTCAGGAAATTGAGATACCAACCTAAATAGAGCAACCGATAGAGACTAAAAAACCTACAGAAGACAAAGGTACTAGCATAGGGCCACCGAAGACTGAGAATCTGACAGTAGAACTTTCAAAGAAACAAATAGAGGTTCATGTTGAGACTGAAAAACTGGCAGTCACTGAGAGACTGAAACAGACTGAGAAACCATTAAAGGTTGAAGTACAAACACAAACAGATCCACCGAAGGAAAATAAAAGCAAAATGGATACATCTGATGGAAGTAAAGATGATATAGTTAAGGTGATTGGTCAAACATCTATTGAGATGAAATCTATAGCTAAACCAAGTACATCTATAGGTGAATTTAGACCTGCTAATATAACATAGGTACTTTTGGATTCTATTAAGAGGATAACTAATTGCAATGCATTGGCTTTTAAGGAAATTGATAACACTTTACATATTCTAAAAATTATTGCACCTACATGTCAGATGGATCACATTAAGGATTGTTTAGGTAAATTGGACACATTGTCCAAATTCATTTCTAATAATGTTATAACTATAGACAAGGTAAATGAGGATATCATAAAGGAGAGAGTTGAAAAAGAGAACACATTCTTTGAAAATACCATAAAGAAATGTATCGATCTTGTGGATACACTTTTAGCATTACTCAATTCTACAATTTTGGAGTATAAGGAGCTATATAGGGAAGCATGTAAACCTCACTGTTTGACTAAGGACATTGATAAGGAGATCAAGAAGACACATAAGGAAATTGATGACAATGCAGATAATATTATAGGTTCATCCGGACTCATATCAGTTTTTGAACAGGAAATGGCATTCTTTGAGGAGAAATTAGAAAAACCTAAGAAAGAGAAGGCAAGGATAAAGTCTAATGCCTGTGAACTAAAAGCTAAACTTGGTCTGAGGCTAGATAATCTAATTACTCAAAGAGCTTAATTGTCTAAGGCAATAGTACAAGGAGAACGATCACCGAAGCAACAAATGCACTATCTCACCGGTATGATCCAGCAGACTGAGGCAACTGTTGTTCACCAAAAGTGATAACCCAAGTATACCTGCAAATCTATCTATGAGATAGCCAATCTCAATCAATGAAACACCTCAGGGCTTGGACAACATGACAAGGATATGAATCCTTCTACTCTTCAGGCTCTGCAAAACCTAGGCGGGTATACCTTTGATGCATTTAATCAGACCTATTACACACAAGACTGCATCAATCAAAAGCAGATGGATCTCAAAAGGTTCAAAAACTAAGAGATAACTGCAGATGGGCTAGATCCACACTTGCAACTCAACATTTTGAATCATGAGATGGAGGGACACTTCCATATAACATAAAATATAAAAGATATTCTGATTTTGGATTTTTAAATGGTGTTCTGACAACCTTTCAATATTACAAGAGACCAGTACCTTATCCAGGCCACAGAGTCATGCATAAAACTGGATGAGAAATCTTAGATGCAAGTTCTTTTCAACATTAAATTTTCATGTATCAATGCCTTACATTAATACAATCCTCTGCTCTGTCACAAAACCATACTTATATGTAGATATCCAATATGCATTCAAAATCATTAATGCTGGGTTTTAGGATTTAAATCCTTCCTTGAAGAATACCCAAAAGACAACATTACACTCTTAGAGAAATCTAAAAGAGACAACTCAAATTATCCTTGATAATATGAAATTATATGAATCTGAGTACATTTTGGAGACAATTTCATGGAAACTCACACATGCCTTGCATATGCGTGAACCTGCAAACTGAAACTAAACCTACAGTAAAGACAACACTGAAAACATAGACGGACACACTGTCATTTGCATTGATAAAAGGATGCCATCACTGGAACCTACAATTTTGAATTTCTCCCTTGGAGCAAATCTCTCAAAAACTGGAACCCCTACAACTGAGAAGAATGGGGAATAAAAAGGAGAGGGAAGAGAATCAAATCTACAACTAAAAATTGCCAAGTGTCTCCCCTCTAATTGAATTTTGTTCCCATGGAAACTGCCTCCAAAATATCTCACATTTGTCAAAATTAACCTCATAATCAGATTCCTCACTCCGAGAGCTTTCCGACGATATATAATACTTTATATTTTGGCCAAAATTTAGGCCCTGGGCGAATTAATTCCCATTTGTGCTCAGTCATTTAAATATTTCGAATTTTAATATAGTTAGAACTATATCATTTATTCATTTTAATTTTGATTTTTGCCTCCATTTGTGCACTGACACCTTGCCATGTGGTGGCCTCTGATTGGTCGATGGGGTTGACCGGACGCCACCTGGGATGACACCTCATCACTGCCACGTCATCTGCTTTGTCACTACCACTTGGCCGCCACGTCATCGCCACTGGACTGCCACCTGTGTGCCAATTGTGTGCCACCTCACTGGGACCCACCTGCTGGACTGCCACCTATCACGACACATGGACGACTCTCGTTCACTTTCGCTATTTCGCGGGGTTTAAACTACGTGCATCTTTCCTTCGCGAAATAGCGTGCACCGTTGATCCATCTTGAACCTGCTCACTCATTAACCCGACCTTCCTCTGCAAAATTTCGCCTATCTGCCTCAGGAAGTGTGCCTGTGTGGGGTCCACCTAGTCACCATCCAGTCAACTCCTCCGTCACCTCGGGAAGCATGCTCGCGCGTGGGCCCGCCTTGGGCGCCCATAGGCACCGTCCGTCAAAAGCCTTAAAGGCTTTGACATTATAGTATAGTGGAGTCTTATATTTAAATACCAAAATGTTACACTTCCCAGCCAATGTGGGATATTGCACTTATGCCTGGGACTGTGCATTTTGAAGCTTTTTCTTGAGTTTTAATGGTGTCTTCTGAGTGTCTTCATTTTCTTGAAACCCTTTGTTGCCTTATTTGAAACACCACAAGGGAAAAATATTGGTTTTGCCTCTGTGAATGCATTTGTTTCAAACTTTAATGGCATCCAAACATCACTTCTTACACCAGCCAATTTGCATTTTGCTTAAACTTTTAATGGTCTGTTGTTAAACTACCATGCACAGCAGGAAGGAGATTGGCCAAAAAGCTACCAATGTGCATTTATTTATTTATTTGGCCTTTTCAAATGCCAAATTGGGGGGGTTTTAAATCCTTTCCTAGCCACTAACGTAGAGGGAGTACTTAGCCATGGGCTTGCCAATTTAAATGCTGCAGACTTCAAAACTCCATATAGGGCTGAACTTGTATTTTCTATTTGAATTTCATTGCCTACTGCTAATTGCATTAAAGATTTAAAAAAAATCTGTTTGTTTTACCAATTACCATGGCTGGGAACATTGGCACTAAACTTGCCAATTGCAAATCTTGAAGTTTTTAATATGTATGCTGAAGGAGGGGGTTTTATACTTGCCAAATGCATTTGTTTTAAAAATTTATGCTGTCTCTTTCCATCCACACTCCACGAGCTGCTATTTCATTTTTCCTGGAGTTACATTACTTGGAAGTTTTAATGCTGCTGTTGCAATTGGTTGGAGTTTTATTTGCTGCAGTTTAGACTTCTGACTTTCACCATGCCACACAAGAGGAAGTTAATGCTCTAAATGCATTTGCTTGGAATCTTTTCATGATGATCTTTTAATAGCCATGCGAGGAGGGGAAGTGCTGGTTTTACACCTACCATAATGCCATTTGCTCCTTGTTTCAATGTTTCAAACATCTACTCCAAAACCATTTCCTTCCATTGCATAAGTTTATAAAAGATTGGAATCTCTAATATGCCAATGTAGAACATTCAACTTTGAGTAAGCCATAGCATCAATCACTTTCTTGATTATCTCTAGGGGTTGAAATACTGTGAAATTAGAACATTCCGCCACAAAATTAATGCACAGGCGTGAGCCAGGTCGGGCCCCAAAGTGGGTCCGACTAAATTTTTTTTTGTTTTCATGCAACTAACCCCTGGAATGCTTCACGAACCTCAAACATACCTCTGGAAATGATCGGCACCATTTTCGGATCATAAAATTGCATTTTACATCTTTCAGGCAATTACGCCACAATTTTCGCATTTAATCGTGAAGACGTAATTTTCAAACCTGTCAAAACACCTTTCTGGAGCTCGCCATCTGACAGGCATGTACTTTGATATACAAGGATGAAATCTACCAAACGGTTTCTCAAGATGAGTCCCGAGCGAAGAGATATTAATTTCCGAAAATGGCCAACTGGCTTTGTCGACACTGCGGACCTGATGAAGTCAATGTTCTGGCAACACATGATGCCTTTCTCAAAAATATCAAACGACCTCCGTAGGCCCTCAAATTTGGAACATAGGTACCTTTAAGTACATATTAATTCTTTGAATTCTCAGTTCGATCACCCGACTGACAGGATGCAAATGGCGCGCTCACCAAAACGGCTACATTAACTGATATAACACTGGAGTGCGGATAACTGAATTTGATGGCAAAATGAGCTCTTTTGAAAAACCGATCAAACGGATTGATAAAGGCTTGATATTTGAAATGTAGCTCACCACTTATACCAACATTAACCCGGAACAAACATTCTGACATGACGCTCACCATGACATTTTTACACTTGTGCAAACATCACAAACTACAAACGGATTGAGCTTTGAAAACTGAGCAAATGGATTCATAAGGACTTGAAATTTTGCATGTTGACTCAAATTTATGCATAAAATTCAATCCATTTTGAAATTCTTCATGAAAATCAACAGGGCAAAAGATGTAATCGCCCAAAGTAGGCTACTCAATAAAATTTGCACTTGTGCCTAGAATGCACTTTCAGCTCACCCCTCGAAATGGGTACCTAGTAAACTTCTCCAAACTTAATTTTGAAAGTTGCAACACACTAAATAGACCAAATGAAAGGTGTGGCACATGAATCCCAAGCCTTACCCTCCGAAAATCAACCGGCTCCATTTTACCCCCTTGCTAACTAGGCCATTCAAACTGACTTATTCAGGTGCCTTTCTGACATGCAGGGCAAAATTTTGAAATGGGCCTTTAAACTTGATTCAATTTTAATCAGTCCCAACAGCAACTTTAGATGACAACAACAAATTAATGTAGAGTCAGAATATGATTTTGGCGGACATCTTTCAGATTGTAACCAACTAGTTACAAACCTTGAGGTAGCATTTTTGTACTCTTTTGATGACATCCTTTGTCATTGATGTCAAAGGGGAAGTAGTGGAGAGAAAAATGGATGTATAGAGGAGATCACTTGCTCGGGGAGAGCACATCTTTTTGGATAACAGTTTTGATTTTTCTCATGAGTGTTGCCATCAATGCCAAAGGGGGAGATTGTTGGCATTCTACACTCTTATGAGATAGTTGATGTTTTCATTGATGGAAACCATCTGGAAAAAAACTAGAAAGTCACCGACAATTGGTATCTACATGCCCAACATCACAAACTTCATACACCGGCAGACACCAGCACCGACAAGCACTTCACCGACATTCAGATTACATCGACAACAAATCATACCAGCACTCTAGCCGACATGGGATAAAGTTTTGTTTATATGAATTATTTTGTAATGTAATTATCTTTTGTAAGCTGACATGGTATATTGTAAGAGACTCATATATGTATGAGATCTTATACGTTATTTTATGTGTGTAATGAGAGAAAGACATAATGTGTGATAAGACAATTTTGTATAAGGTGATATAGTTGATAGCAAAGGTTTTGGTTATTGATTGAGCTTAAACTGGTACTGAACCTAGCATTAGAGATTCTATTTTGAGCAGTACATTCTATTGGATTTGATAATCCATTTCATAGTCAGTGTGACTCTTTATTGAGCAGTGAGCTCTAGGCTGTTGGCCTCCCTGCGTGTGTAGGCCCCTCATTGTAAGTAGTATTTATTCATTGGCCAGTGAGTAAATATTGTGGGTCACAAATCCCACCAAGGTTTTTCCCACATTGGGTTTCCTCGTTAAATATCTTGTGTTATGGTGTGTTTGTATGTTGTCTCTATTATTTATATTTACTGCATTAATTCTTATTTTCTGGTACACTGTTTTGGGATGTCAAGTTATTAATACATTTAAATATTTTCCCAACTAGTTAGACACTAATTCACCCCCCCTCTCAGTGTCTTTGGGACTGTCATTGAATCTAAAAAGATGTAAATATTACTAGGGAAGCTTTTAACAAAATTGTCAGTTCTGTAAAAGATACTTAAAGAATATTGCAAGAGAGGTTTCAAATTATATTTTAAGTCATTTCCCTTAAGATTAACTATTAGAAGCTATGTCAATTGTGTATCCTAATTATTGGCTCATTTGTAGTCAAAAGGACTATTTTAATAAGTTAGAGTGACTGATTGATAATTTTTGTAGGAAATCCATATTCAATATCAATGGAAAGGAAATAGAAATAGAAGGAATTCTAGATAAACATAAGATCTCACAACAATCATCCAAATATTCAACCACAATGAAGGAGCAGGCTAAGGAATTAGAAAGTCTCCACCTACCGGGATCAATAACAAAGGTTTGGTGAAAAAGAACTCAAAGCACAATATTCGCTGATGCACTGTCAGAATTCGTCAAACTTGTTGATTTATGTCAACCCATGATATTGAGATATTTTGAGGATGAGAGAGGTTTCAGTGCATTGGGGAGTTGGTATTATGGATGTGTTGCATTAGTTTTTTCATTGATGTCAACACTTATCCTTCTAGATATCTATATTATTGATTTGGCACTATGGTTATATTGGTTTACTATTGAACCGACACATTATGTTCACCGGCAAGGTTAGTGACTTATGCATAGTCAGTGGTATATGCTCACTGATAGGTTATATGGTTCACCGGCATAGATGATGACATGTTATCATCTGGAGATCACTTGACTATGTCAAAGACATGGTTTGGATACTTGGTTTTGGTATTTTGGTTATTGGTCTAATCGGGTTGACATATTTGTTGTCACCAATAGATTGGTCTAGGTTATGGACCGGTATGCATTATCTATTTCAGATCAGCATGACACATTATGGAGATGATTTATTGATTGGATATTGTTGTAATGTAGTGAGATGACATGTTCTATCGCATCTAGACTTATTTGTAATTGATTTAATTGTAATATTCTTAGTAAGCCGACCTACACATTTGGTCTTAGGTTTTGTATATATGTAAGATCTCATTTATGAGATAAATATATGATATGGTTATGGTATGGTATTGTAACATGGTATGTGTGAACATTCAAGATCATATGAGCAGACCATAGAGAAGGTTCAAGAAAGGTTTGAAGGTGTTTATCAAAGATTAACCGGTACTGAATCTAGCATTGGAGATCCTATTTTGAGAAGTACACTATTCTTGGATTTAACCATCCTACTGTAGTCATTGCAACTCCCATTTGAGTAGTGTGCTCTAGGCGGTTTGCCTTTCTGCATGTGCATACCCCATTTGTATATACATACTATTTGCAGTAGTATCATCTGATTGTGGGTAAGGTTTCCCATCATTGTTTTTCCCCTTATAGGATTTCCACATCAAAATATCTATGTTATGTGTTGTGGATGTTGTTTCTCTTTCTGTTTCATGCATCAAGTTTCACCGGTATTGGTATTAACTATTAATCTATTAATCGACATTAAGTTTGGTTTACCGGTATTAATTATTAAGTTTGATTAAGTTATAATTGGGTTGAAATTCATTGACAACTAATTCAGCCCCCCTCTTAGTTGTCCTTCCGGTTCCTAACAATTGGTATCAGAGCCAAGTCCTCTTTTTGCAGAAGTCTAACAACTTAAGGAGATCCTATGGCAACAAACATTTTCAAGAAGGATAGTCCTAAAGTTGATGGAACTAACTATGGTATATGGAAGATCGGAAAGAGGACACATATGAATTGCATTGGAATAGATATATGGGAAGTTACAAAGAATGGTTATGTGGGTCCTACTCAGAATCAACCTAATCCACCAACATTGGGTAAGGATAGGGAGAACGATTGCAAAACAAGAGAAGCACTTATGAGTGTATTATAAGATCAACAAATTATGGGATTATTAGACCGATCTACTACTAAAGATATTTGGGACAAATTGGAAACATTGAATGAAGGAGACACCACTATCAAAATTGCAAAACTGGAATGTTAGGGTCAAGAATGAATAATTGAAAATGGAAGAAGATGAAAGAATTTCTGCATTAATGGAAAGAGTTAATGAAATTGTTTTACGAATACAATGTTGTGGAGGATCCTTAAGTGAAGATGAAATTGTTTCTAAAGTTTTAAGAGCTTTGCCACTGGCATACAAAATGAAAGTAACTACTATTAATGAGTTGAGAACAATGCCTAATACATCAATATCTAGAGATACCTTGGTTGGAAAACTTTTAGCATTAGAGCTTGAGGAATTTGGTCCTGTTGCTACAATTCAGATAGATTTAGCCTTCAGAGAATCATAATCTAACAAATCTAATTGGAAAGCACTATATGCAAAATAACTTGAAGATATCAGAAGAGACAATGAAGAACTTGAAGCACTATTTGCAAGGAAAATGCCTAAAGGTCTAGTTGGAAGTAAGTATGAAGGTAAAGCATCATTTAAATGTTTTAATTGCAATAAAGTTGGTCATATAGCATGTAGATGTCCTGATAGACATGCAATATTGAGAGAGGAAGATAAAAGAATATATAAGCCTAACCCTGAATATCAGAGATATAGATTTAAGAAGAATAGAGATAAATCATGTTACTATGTTGATGAAGGAGTTACAGATGATTCTGATGAAGAATTGTCAGACAATGGATGGGCATTTGTTGCAATAAAAGAAGATCAACCAGGACCTACTGTCCCACCGGTAGAGAAGGCTCTAGCAGCTAAAATTGAGGAAAAAGATGAATGGATCATTGATAGTGGATGCTCACATCATATGACTGGTGATAAAAGTAAATTATTATCTTTCAGGCCTATAATGGAGGTCTAGTAAGATTTGGTGATGATAAAGCTTGTTTAATAAAAGGTGTTTATGGTTAAAAGTGGAAACAACAATATTGAAAGACTAAATGAATTCAACCACAAAACCCTAGCCTAACAAGAACAAAGATCCACCATAACATATGAAGATTACCTAAGACAATGCAAATCAAATGAAATCACAAAGATTATACCATCACATGTCCAATAGGGTTTCGATCTCCATTCTTCCTCTTTCCATTGATCTTGCTTGATATATTTGCTCTCAGATTTTATGTGTGCACAAGATTTCAACAAAGAATGGAAATATGGTTGCAAATAGGCTTGATCGCATATGAAAATTTGAAAGCATAGTTGGGGAGTCAGCTGATTAGTTGAATAGATTGATTAGGAGGATCGATTAGCTCAATAGGGTTGATAATGAAGAAAGTATCTCCTTATATAGAAGATATTATAAGAAATCGAGGGATAAGATTAAGAGGTGTAAAAGATAGATGGTCGGCTGGGATTAGAGGGTAGGTATAGGAAATAAGAAAATAATTAAGGGGGTAGGTAGTTTAGAAATTAAGAGATGAATGACATGTGTCATAGGTAGAAAAGGCTAATGAATTAATTAAATAAATAAATATTTATTTAATTAATAGAAGAAGTGGGATCAATTAAATAAATAAAAGTATTTATTTAATTTAGGAGAAGGATAATTTAAATAAATATATATTTATTTAAATGAGAAATAAGGCTAGAAGAGGATAAATGAATTAATTAATTAAATAAAAATTTATTTAATTAATAGAAGAATTAGGTTTAAATAATTAAATAAATAAAGATATTTATTTAATTACACATGACAATTTTAGGTGTCTACAAAAGGAAAAGGCAATATATCTTTGGATGGTAAGCACAATAGTGACAATGTCTATTATGTTGAAGGTTTGAAGCATAATCTTTTGAATATTAGTCAATTAGTTGAAAAGGGATTTTAGTTACAGTTCAAGAATGGAAAATGCAAAATCAGAAACAGATCTAGATTGGAGATTGCAACTGATAATCAAACTAAAGGTAATATCTTTCATTTGAACAACAATGATAAGACATGTTTGATTACAAATATTGATGAAAGTTGGTTATGGCATAAGAGACTCTATCATGTAAATTTTGATTGCATTGTAAAGATCAGTTCAACTAAGGCAGTAAGGGATTTACCTAAGATTGTGAAACCTCATAATCCAGTATGTAAGGAATGTCAAATGGAAAAGCAAGTTAGAACAACTTTTAAGAGTATTTCTGAGAAATCCAATAATGTTCTTGATTTAATTCATAATGACTTGTGTGGTCCGACAAGAACAAGAAGTCTACAGGGAGATAGATATTTTATGCTAATTATTGATGATTATTCTAGAATGTGTTGGGTTACTTTTCTCAGGGAGAAATCAGAGGCTTTTGGAAAATTCAAGTTATTCAAGGTAATGGTAGAGAATGCAACCAGTAAGAAAATCAAATATTTGAGATCTGATCAACGAGGACAATTTACATCTAAGGAATTTAATACGTTCTATGAAGTGAATGGAATCAAAAGACAACTATGAGCACCTCAGACACCTCAATAGAATGGAATTGCGGAAACGAAGAACATAACTATTCTTGAACCAACTAGAAGCATGATATTGGAACAAAATCCACCTCATGTGTACTAGAGAGAAGTAGTGAATACAATGGTTTACACTTTCAATAGAGTTCACATCAAAGGTGAAACCAGTAAGAACCCTTATGAACTATGGTTTGGTAATACTCCTACTCTTAGTGATGAAGGAATATTTCTTGGTTATTCATCTAAGAGCAAGGCATATAGATGTTTTAATAAAATATTGTAGAAGATTATTGAAAGTGCTAATGTGAAGATAGATGAACACTTATAGGAAATTCAAGGTCTGTAGATTTTGAATCGGTAGTTGAGATGATCATAAATGAACCAATATAGAGTGCACTAGTACAAAATGTGGATCTAGTCACACCGACATCATCAGAGAATTCCATAGTGACTCAAGAACAACAACATGTGAATAAACCCAGGTATGTAAGACTGAATCACTCAAAAAATCAGATAATTGGGAATAAGTATCAAGGTGTTATGACAAGAGGAAGACTGGCAAATGAAGAGGTATTCTTAATTTCTCAAATTGAACTAACATCTTTTATTGAAGCATGTCAAGATGAACATTAGATAAAAGCAATGGAAGATGAATTAGAACAAATTGAAAAGAACAAACATGGACATTAGTTCCCTGGCCTAAAGACAAAAATGTAACTAGAACTAAATGGGTATTTAGAAATAAACTTAATGAAGATGGTAAGGTAATCAAGAACAAAAAACGATTAGTTTGTAAAGGTTATTCATAGAAGGAGGGAATTGATTATAATGAAACCTTTGCACTGGTAGCTAGAATTGAGGCAATTAGATTATTTCTTGCATTTGCAGCTCATAAGAACTATAAAGTATATCAGATGGATGTAAAATGTGCATTTTTGAATGGTGATCTTGAAGAGGAAGTTTACATTGAACAGCCTAATGGATTTTCATTGAAAAATGATAAAGATATGGTTTGTAGATTAAGGAAAGCTTTGTATGGATTGAAGCAAGCTCTTAGAGCTTGGTATGATAGATTGGACAAATATCACTTGAATCCTGGTTACACTAAAGGTAATGCTAACAACAACTTATATTTCAAAGTGACTAATGATGACATCTTGGTTATTGAATTTTTTGTTGATGATATCATTTTTGGAGGAGAAGATGGATTGTGTAAGGACTTTGCTAACAAGATGCAGGAAGAATTTGAAATGTCTATGATTGGGGATATAAAATTCTTTTTAGGATTGCAGATTTCACAAGCTAATAAAGGTATATTCTTATGTTAAACAAAATACTTGAAGGAACTATTGAAGAAATTTGGTATGGAAAACTCTAAACCGGTAAGTACTCCTATGACTACAACTGATAAATTGACATTAAAAGATGATTCAACTCCTGTTAATCCAACAAGATACAAATCTGTGATTGGAGGTTAACTATATTTGACACAAACAAGACCTGATTTAATGAATGTTGTATTTATTGTTTCAAGGTTTCAGATTAATCCTAAAGAAAATCATGAATCAGCAGTAAAAAGGATTTTTTGGTATCTACAAGGCACAACAAATCTTGGCTTATGGTATCCTAAAGATGAAAATTTTGATTTATGTGCATACACCGATGCAAATTGGGCAGGAGATGTAGATGATAGAAAGAGTACCACTGGCGGTGCATTCTTTCTTATTAGCAGATTGATTTCGTGGATAAGCAAGAAGTAGAGTTGTACATCATTATCAACAGCAGAATCAGAATATGTTGCAACAACAACTAATTGTACTAAGGTATTATGGATAAAATAAATGTTGAAAGACATAAAGGTAAAATGTAAAGAACTGATAATCATTTATTATGATAATTCAGCAGCAATTGACATATCAAAGAATCTGGTATTTCACTCTAAGACTAAGTATGTTTCTATCAAATATAATATTCTAAAAGAGAATGTTGAAGCAAAATAAGTAAGATTGGTTTAGGTGAATACTAAAGAGAAGATTACATATATCTTTACAAAGCCTTTTCCTAAGGAAACCTTTGAATATCTCAAAGAGCAACTTGGGGTAATACCCTAACCGACAGAGACTTAAATGGTTGGAGATTGACATCAAACCAACAGGAACTAATAGAGAAATATTTTTTCTGGCTTTGATGGAGGAGAGATACTTCTCAAGGGGAGTAGTTGGTTGTATGTTCTGCTATTTATTCTTAATTGCTTTGACATTTGATGTTAAAGGGAGAGAGATATCTATGGAAAAAGATTATTCTTTTGAGAGATTTATTCATTAGGGGAGAGATATATACTCTTTGTATTTTGATTTTGATTTCTGGTATTGATCTATTCTAGAGATTGTTGGTTTTTGGTTATTGGCATTTTCTTTTGGCACTTAGATGTTTTTCCATCTAGTGTTTCCATCAATGCCAAAGGGGGAGATTGTTGGTATTATGGATGTGTTGCATTAGTTTTGTCATTGATGTCAACACTTATCCTTCTGGAAATCTACATTGTTGATTTGGTACTATGGTTATATTGGTTTACTATTGAACCGACACATTATGCTCACCGGCAAGGTCAGTGACTTATGCACAGTCACCGATATATGGTCACCAATAGGTTATATGGTTCACTAGCATAAATGATGACTTGTTATCATCTGGAGATCACTTGATTATGTCGAACACATGGTTTGGATACTTGGTTTTGGTATTTTGGTTATTGGTCTAATCAGGTTGACATATTTGTTGTCACCGACAGATTGGCCTAGGTTATGGACCGGTATGCGTTATCTATTTTAGATCAGCACGACATGTTATGGAGATGATTTATTAATTGGATATTGTTGTAAATGTAGTGAGCCAACATGTTGTATCGTATCTAGACTTATTTGTAATTGATTTAATTGTGATATTCTTAGTGAGTCGACCTACACATTTGATCTTAGGTTTTGTATATATGTAAGATCTCATTTATGAGATAAATATATGATATGGTTATGGTATGGTATTGTAACATGGTATGTACGAATATTGAAGATCATATGAGCAGACCATAGAGAAGGTTCAAGGAAGGTTTGAAGGTGTTTATCAGAGCTTAACTGTTTATCAAAGCTTAACCGATACTGAATCTAGCATTGGAGATGCTATTTTGAGAAGTACATTATTCTAGGATTTAACCATCCTACTATAGTCATTGTGACTCCCATTTGAACAGTGTGCTCTAGGCTGTTGGCCTTTCTGCATGTGCAGACCCCATTTGTATACACATACTATCTACAGTAGTATCATCTGATTGTGGGTAAGGTTTCCCACCATGGTTTTTCCCCTTACAGGGTTTCCACATCAAAATATTTGTGTTATGTGTTGTGAATGTTTTTTCTCTTTATTTTTAATGCATCAAGTTTCACCGATATTGATATTAACTGCTAATCTATTAACCGACATTAAAAAGGTTTACCGGTATTAAGTATTAAGTTTGATTAAGTTATATTTGGGTTGAAATTTATTGAAAACTAATTCACCCACCCTCCCCTCTTAGTTGTCCTTCTGGTTCCTAACATGGGGTACTTGAAATCAAAGACAAGAAACAAACTAGACAATAATTTGGAAAATTGTTTAAGGATGTACACAAGTAAGAATGATATTGAGAGTTTGCCTTATGAAAGGGCACTAACAATGTGGAATTCCGTTTGTGAGAGGAGAGGGTTTTGCAACACTTAAAAGGTTGGTAGTGTTTCTAGTGGAGAAATTGATGGTGGTGGAACAATTGACAGTGATGAGTTTATTTTAAGTGGATGTACGTAGATGCAACAAGATGATTCAAAGGATATATAAGAAATTGCAAAACAAGAGTCAGATTTCGATTGGTATTTTGAATTGGATGCAATTGACAATTGACAAAACAATATTTTCTAGGTATTTATACTTGAATTCATTTTTAATTGCATGGGCTATTGTAAAATGCAATTTTTAATTGTCTAATCAATGATATTTTATACTTTATACTATATAAATGAATGTTGACATGCAATTGGAAGTTTTAAATTCTCCATGATTCATTGCATAATTTAAATTATAAACGTTCTCTTCAAATTTTAGTTATTAAACATAATTTTTCAATTTGTGTGATACTGATGTGCGTCATGTATACATTAAATTTTTTCCCCGAAATTACACTAATTCCCTAATATCATTGAACATAATGGAGACTAGTAGTCCGATAGAATCTCTATAAAGACTATAAGTGAAACTTAAGTTAATTGTGCAATTACATGATAATCTGGGCCATTGAATAAACAATATATAGATGCTTAATATTATGGCTTATGAGGCAGGTAGGTTGGGCCTATAGATCAACTTAATATTACACAATTTTTAAATTACTATGCTTTTATTTTTTTTATATTTTATCACATCGTGCATGGTTTTAATATTGCAACTTTATAATTATGAAAGATCAATTATTAGACCAAATATGCATCATCCTCCTCAGTTGGGCCCATACACCACATCTATAGGAACTAAGACACATGTCTTCTTTCTATTGTATCACGAGAGCCTTAGCAATGAATTATAATTGGTTAAGCTATGAGCATTTGATGTCCTTTCTCATGTGGGACTGACCTTTAGGTCTAATTTTGGGCCTAAGTTTTGACATAACAAAATTTGTACAAAACGTAACTGAAATTGAGACACGTGTCAAGGTGGACCCCAACTTAGAGTAAGGCTCTTTAAAGTTCATTAAAAAGAATTTTTTAACTTTTATTTTCATCAGATTGCATATCTTTACTCTATTGCATATTCATATGATGGGTCATATTACACAATTTGTCCATTACTATGCTTTCATTTTTTAATTTTTTTATCATCTATTGCAAGTTTTTTATATCATAAATTTATAATTATGAAATCTCATTTATTAGTCCAAGTGTACATCATCATCCTTGATGGGGCCCATACACCACATCTGTAGGAACTGAAACATGTGTTCTTTCTATTGTATCACAAGAGCCTTAGAGATGAATTAAAATTAGTTGAGCCGTGAGTGTTGGATGTCCTTTCTCATGGGGGAGTGGCCTTTAGGTACAATTCTAAACCTAAGTTTTGACAAAACAAAATTTTTACAAAGCATAACCAAATTTGAGACACGCGTTAAGGTGGACCCTAGCTTAGAGTAAGGCTTTTTAAAGATCATTAAAAATAATTTTTTAATTTTTATTTCCACTAGATCACATTGCTTTAGTCTATCACATATTCATCTGCTAGGTCATATTACACTATTTGTCAATTACTATGCTTTTACTTTTAAATATTTTTATCATCTATAGCAAGGTTTTTATATCACAACTTTATAATTATGAATGATTGTTTATTAATCCAAGTGTACATCGTCATCCTCGATGGGGCCCATATGCCACATTTTTAAGAACTAAGACAAATGTCACCTTTCTATTGTATTCTGAGAGCCTTACAAAAAAAATTATAATTGGCTGAGCCGTGAGAATTGGATGTCCTTTCTCATGTGGGACTAGCCTTTAGGTCTAATTCCAGGCCTAAGTTATACCAGAAAAAAATTGTACAAAGCATAACCAAAATTGAGACATGCATCAAGGTGGATCCCAACTTGGAGTATGGCTTTTTAAAGATCATTAGAAATATTTTTTTTAATTTTTATTTTCATTGGATCACATTACTTTAGTCTATCACATATTCATATGGTGGGTCATATTAACAATATGCAATCATGTGAAATAATGTCGATGAAGAGCAAACAATCAAATTTTGAAGATACAAAGAATACCTTAGTTGCAAGCTATTGCTTCATGTGTAGAGTTTGTTCATTTCTAGCTATGAAAGGGTATTCTCAGTTTTCTATCGCTTAGTCATTGAAATTGTGTACTCTAAATGCTAAAGATTCATTAAATTGTACAAAGAAAATTTGGTTGTTCAATTTCCCCAAGAAGCCTAGTTTCTACATTTTCTTAAAATCCTAAATTTTATTAAGATGGGTCAAAATTCAAAAAGAGATAATAATAAGAGGGCCCTGGATGAAGATATTATTGCTCAATTACTTGGATCATCAAAATGGGGAAAGCATGCCCAGGGTAGGGGTATTGTATTTGATATACTTGTGGGGATCCTTAGATCCCACTTAGTGGAAGGAAATTGTTCATGTATTCTTACAAAAAGAGTAGAGCCCCAATACCAATCAACAATGGATGGAGTTTGGATTTGAGAAATCTTTTCATCCCCATTTTTTTTGTCAATGTAGACTGAATTAGAGCAGTTTCAAACAGCTATAGTCAAGGCACTAGGTCTATCTACACATAGAATGGTGTTTTGTTGGTCGAGTTTGAGAGGGGATCTATTTGTGAAACATGTATGTTAAACCCTAATGCCAACATACCTATTGACTTTCTATCTCTAGGGACGGAATATGAGCAGAACAAAGGTAGCTTAAAGGTAAAATGGATTCCATTACATGGAAGGGAGAGAAGAAAGGCAAGCCTATTTCATTTTGGAGGACAGATGTTGAGTCCTTTCATTATCAATTTTTTGAGAATTATTTTATAAACACCTACTTTGGAGATTGCCAAGTGTTAGGAATTGATGCATAGGTCAAGATGCCTTTTCATTTGATGATGTTGACCACTAATATTCAACGCACATATACCAACACATTATAGGACTTTTCCTCATTCATTTCTAATGGAATTCACAAATCCCTTCTCAATATCAAGAAAGGTAGCCCTATTGGTCATTTTAGGTGGTATTCTTTATTGTTCCACATTTTTTTGTATTCTAGAAGTAAGGCTTGGCAGTGAGGGCCAAACCTAAAGTTGAGAAAGCTAGATGAACATAGAGTAAGAGTTTTCTGATCCAAGAATGGATGTACTAATGGGACATGTAATATGATAATTCCACCTATGCCATATTTGAGAAATTCTTTGTCAATATTGTGATGAAAATTTTGGGTTGGCCAATCAATTGTAGAATATTTGATAGGGAGGATATTTTTGAGGCACCTTGAGTAAGTGCCTATGTTAGGAGTGAATCACAATTGGGGAGATTGGTTTTTCTACCCTAGGTACAGTGTCATTAGAGTTTACGGTGAACTAGTTAAACCCCATGTTTTGCCTAGAGATGTACTAGATAGAACTGTGTTTTTAGAAATCATTTGATAGTTGAATGAGTTTGACAAGTTTCATTTAAAAGATAATAAGAAGGCCTCCTTCATCCAGCCCAATATATATTTCTTTGATTTTGAGATCATGGTAAAAGAAGGATTGGACTTGGTATAATTCAAGTTACTGCGATATCATATGGATTTTCAAAAATTCATAAATTGTGATACAAAACACTTTATTTACCACACCAGAGTTGGGGTTAAATTAAAAGGATTCAATCACAAACATGATCAAATTGAGAACTTAAGTACAAATTTTTCTTTTGATGTAGAGGTTCAGAGGAGAAGAGAGATATGGGTTAAGCTACAAATGGCAAATGAAAAAATGATAAAGATTGACCCAACATACAAAAGGGTGCGCATTGATTTGGAGGCAGGTGTCATGATTAAATGATCATAAGTTTTGAAAGAGGAGGAGAGGAATAAGACAACGTTAGAGGATTTGCATGCTCTACATTCATATGTGATGATAAGTTTATGTAGTCCTTAGAATTTAGGGACTTTGTCTTGAATAACAAAGAGGAGCAATTTTCTATCATGGTCAAATAAAGGTTGGCATCAGGGAACCAAGAAGTTAACGATCGATCTATAGACAAAGTCTTAGAGGAACTTAACTTTAATATATTGAAGATGAACCCTGAGGAGCCAATGAGTATTATAAGGAATAGTTGATGTTTATTACTAGAAGGTTGGGACCTCTATACTAGAATTGTATTGGATTCCATAAGAAGGGAATCTTCACACTCCTCAACTTTACCAATTGAAGAGAAAGCTCAAGAGTTATATTTTAGATCAGGTTATAGCTCCCAATATAAGGCACTATCAGTGTGGTTAATATTTACTGATGAGCATAAGAATCATATTAGAAATAAGGTAGGATATCTAACTAGTAGATTGGTTGATACAAGGTTGAGTGACACATTTGTAACGCAAGTAGTGTACAATTAGGAAGTTTTTGACAAGCTACAAGATGATTTTAGAAATTTGAAAATTGGCAATGAAAAATTTCTTAGAGAGTATAATAAGGTGGTTTCACTCCTCCCTTCTCCATATGCTAGTTCTTCTTTGTATTCTCCTTCGTCTTTCCATCAATTAAATGATGGACTTAAAAGAGTTAGTGAATTTCCAGAGGAGAATAAAAATGTTGTTTTACTCCTCACTTCTCCATATGCTAGTTTTAGTGCTACTTCTAGTTCTCTTCCTCAACTTCCCAACCATTGGCATCTGATGCTGCAAATCCAATTCAGGAGTTAATGACCCTCAGGGATGAAGTAGAAAGTTTGAAAGATGATCTCAAAAGGAGGAAAGAGGCTTGAAAAGGACAATAGATGATAGAGAAAAAAGAGTCACTAATTTGCTTAGGGAGTATAATAAGGTGGTGTCACTATCAGACCATTCTCAATTCATGTCACCTATATTAGATCAATATGTTTTAAGTTAGATGATTATAAAACTGCTAAACTAAGTGACATCCAATGTCATTGGCAGTTTCGGAAAGTTTTAGGAGTATTATAAAACATTGAGAGATTCAATCAAAGTCCATGAAGAGGCACAAGTGAGATTACTATGCTTCAAAAAATGTTGGTCTTCTCAAGTTAAGTTTCTAAAAGTCTTTATTGATCATGCAAAATTACATGTTAATAGTTTCAGTTTCATTTCACGAATATCTATAAAATTTGATGAGTTGGGAACCATCCTTCACGTGCATGAGTATTTTCATGTTTTGTTAATTAAGCTATAGAAAGAATGTGAAGAAATGGCAGTACTAGTAGATGAGATGCTTGCTATTTTGATAGTTGAAGGTAAGTTGGTGAAATATTCTTACTAGAAGATTAATTTTTTCCTTACTAATTGTCAAGCAAATTGCAAAATTAATAATGATGGTATTATAAACTTGAATATTCTAAATGTTACATTGGTCAAGATTTATTGCAATGAACATTCAATGGGAAATATTTGTAGGGATGTGAAGATAGTGATAGGACATTTAGGTCATGGCAGTTACATTTATCATGTGACAATGGTCAATTAATTTTTCTAGCCTGAAGCCTAGAGAGAATTTGGAACAAAATAAAATTTTCCTCCATTGTAATTGTAAATGTAATTTTATGTTTGAATGTGAGTAACATTACATTACATATGTAATTATATTTCATAAAAGCAATAGCACAAATTATTATTTGTTCCCATTCTTGGATCTCAATATAACAATCCCAAAAGTGTGTCTCACTTTTGTATCAATGTACAATTTTCAAGTATTTCTAATTCACAAAGTTTAATATTAGAAGTAGTATTTAATAAAATAAATGTCAATTCAGTCTTTGATAAAGCACTAAAGATAGCATAACTTTCCTTTTCATTCTCTTCATAATCCTAAATCTCATCTAGAGTGGTAATACCATTTGTCAATTGAACATACTTAGTTTCCACTGCTTTTCAAGTGTTGTAACCCAAAGATATTAGCTAACCTCTCATATCCACTTTCAAGAAGCTATAGTGAGATCCTTCAAAGATAGGAATAGTCAATTTATGTGCCATTAGATTAGGATGTACCTCAAGCGGTTATTCTCATCTCCAAGTAACCAAAAATATAATACCAATTGATGAATATCCAGGAAACTGAGAGGGGGGTGAATCAATTGAGAACTTAAAAACTTTCTTCAATGTTTTCACACATCTGACGTAACCAACAAAATTAATTAAAGTAGATATAACATGAAAACATATATACACAACACATCACACAAAGAACACTAGATAAACCACACAGAATGCTAGTTCGTAATATATAACACTAGTTAAGGTGATTTTTACAAAGGGTGTCTCAATGCTAGAATGCTTAGTGTAGGAGGGCTCACCACCCAGATAGAGTCTTACTGCCAGAGAAAGAAAGAAAGAAAAGAAAGAATCAACCAGTGTAATAGAATTTGTAATACTTAACTACTTTCGGTGCTTCAATACCAATCACATGCTTCACACATCAACATTATTCATATTTTTCTTTATTAGTCTCGTATATATTCCATAGAATACTATGCACTTGCCACACTAACTCATTCAAATCATCCTCATACATGCACTATCTCCAATAAGCATAATCTTCTAAGACAACCAAGACACAAATATAAAATAGGTCAAAACTAATCATTTTGGTGGTGGGAAGGAATGAGAAGTAGACCATACAGCAACACACATAATTGGTTAGATCAACATGTTACATCAATCATAAATTTTAGACCCAAATCACGAATCATAGGCTACATAAATGTTGTTACTCCTCAAATTTTAGATTTAATCTAGACCCAAAATAGCACTACCCAAAGAAACAAAAATAAGAATGGAACCAAGATACACCTGAGTACAATCAATCAACACCAAATCCAAAAACATAGAAATCCAGATCACCATCAACTTGAAATCAATCCACACTAGATATCAACTAAAACACATCTTCTAGAGCATCAAATATTTTAGGAAAACATCTTCTAGATCTCCAACATGAAAACCACATGTTGACATCAATGACAACCAACACAATCACAAAATCACATTTGCAAGACCCCTACTATGCGATGATTTGGATCCTTTAGCTTTAGGTGGCACTATGTACGTCTCTCTTTTCTCTGGAGGGATGAATCTCTCATACTAAGCCTTGTACCATCCAACCTTGTGTGATAGTACTTGAATCTCTACAAGCTACATATCTACCATCCTAGCCAAGATTGCCTTTCCTCCACTACCACTCTTGGCCATGCGCCGCACCTCATCCCTCTTCCTTTGGTAGTGATAGACCCTCTCCTTTGTCTTCAATCATGCATTCTCCATGATGTCCCTCACAACTAAAGCTGCATCCCTCTCCTACATCAATTTCTCTCTATCTATTTATAGCTAGGCCCTAGCTCACTCTACCATGTATGTTTCCTTCTAGAGGATATCTCTCTCTACAATCACTGCTCTAATATGCCCCTGCACTCCAGCCAGTGCCTCGTGAAGGGACTAAATCCATGTTGTCAAATACAGTGTTTCTGGTCATCCCTCTCCTCTCTGCTCCCTCCTTTGGCTTTGAGGTTGAACCTATGTCAGTGAACTCTTCCCCTAACCCAAATCATGTGCTGGTGCATGTACCTATGTAGCCTCATCTATGTCCATAGTTTTGGTATCCTCTCCTCGTACTCTCTACTTCTCCCTCGTATTTGATGCTACTGGTACCATTGGTATGCTCCTCGCCCTTCTCTAAACTATCAACACTATTGCCTTTTCCCTACCCTAGGTAAACTGATATATGTCAAGATGAATATCTCTCACATGTGTCTCCCTCCTCCATGTCCCTAGTTATGCCAAGCCTATTTTGTCAATTGCTTAGGGCTTGTGCTTTTTCCACTAGGTTGTATATACATCTATGACCCTAGGATTTTCTATTCTTTCCTAGGGACTCCATGCTATGGATGCAAGTTGTGTTAAATAAGTTATCAGTTCCTACTTATCTTCCAAAGATAGCCCAAAATCTATAACTTTCTCCCTAGTCATTGATCTGAATCTATATGTGGGACCTCTTGTACATCTTGTACATGGCCAAACTACCACCGGACCTTATCAAGTCTATACCTCTCGATGATGTACTCCCACCTACCAATAATATACATAGGGGTCATAACATATGGAATATGCCAAGGATCCTCTATATAGTGTGCTAAACCCATATATGGGCACCATGTAATTTTCATTGCATCTAGTCTATCAAAAATGACTCATGAATAGTCAACATTCTCTATCTGCTCTTCTTACTAGTCGAGCCAATACAATATGCTCCCAAGCCCATACCTATAATAATGTCATGTATCCAAAACTACAACTCCTCTGATAGCATATGTCATGTACTTCCCTGTATAACTCTATCAAAATTATGGTGCCTCAGGCATAGGTCAGCCTTTATCTACTACATCAATGTAAACCTAGATCATACCAAGTAAAACTTCGGTTGCCTCTATCTAGCAAAATGAAACCACTAACTAGTGCACATATAAAAAGGTATATTTATTAGTCAAGCAGTGCTTATTGCAATCCCCGATCTAATGACAGTTGCCCATGTCATAGTTGTACACCTATTCCAACCAATCTTTGTATGGCATTATCTGGAGGTGCCTGCTCTATGATCACCCATACTCCTCTGATTGGCAGTCACAGAATGTGATACACATCCTCACTTGTAACCCTCATCTCTCCTATCAATAGATGGAATGTCATAGTGTTGTTGCTCCTCCTCTTTGCTAGCATTATGAACATAGTCATGTGTGACCTAATATGGGGCATCTGCACTATATACCCTATCCCAATAACATCGATGTGTGCCCACTCCAGTGGTCCAAACTACTTTGCAACTTGAAGCACTGATTATTGCCTCACTTGACTAACTAAGATATCCATGCTCCATCACACCCAAGAAAATAAACATGTCAACATATTTTCCCTATGCGGTTCACTTTGTTCTTAGCTCTTTGGCTCTTGCTTTTCATCTTTTTTCCCTCAATCCCACTATTCTTGGCAGCTTTTCTTTTTCCTAGTTGAAGGAACACATTCCTATTGGTCTTTGGATAAAAATAATACATTCCCATTGTCATGGTTCATAGACCTACCAATGTAGGAACACAATCCCACAAAACCCTAAAACTTATGTCTTTCTTCTAACCTTGCCCGATATTGGGATTGCAATCTCGCTAGCTCATAAGCCACAGTAACATGTTCCCACAACCCTAGTATGTGAACTCAATGTTGTGGGATCACATTCATGAAATCCCTTTATTCTAATCTATTCCTAACCAATCCCACTCTTGTGTGTGGGTAGTAGGAATGCATTCCCCATTGGCATGATTGGTATAACTGATGAAGATGGAGAATGATGACTGCACCAGTAAAAGACTATTGATGACATTGCGATGAAGAGATTAAGATTGCATGATTGGATGACTTTGATCATTTATATGTGTTTTCATTGATGGAAACTGATGTTTATTCATGATTACCGATTCTTACTTATGTTGTATTTTTCCCTTTGAGTCTTTTTGGTCTTCCGGAAAGATCTTACTAATAAGGAATCAAGGAACTAGGAATTGGGACCTTAATTGGTAAACAAGGAATTATTTTTATTATATCTAACATTTGGTGATGATTGAGGCTTTGCGGTTTGGAATGTGAGTTTATATCATTGTAACATGTATCTGACTAAAACTGCATTATGTTGTGACAACCATAAGTTATGTTTATAATTTTTGTTGATTTTTTGTCAAGGTTTAAGAAGGGTTTAAGGACCGGTAAAGAATTATCTTAACTAGTGATGATTTTTGGTTTGGAAGTGATCTACATCAAGTTCAAATGTTGAAGATGATGTGGCACAACCCATGTAGAAAGTTGTAATGCTATTTTGGCATGTTCGAAGATGGAATTTCTTGGGAATCAGCAAAGCACTTGGAAGAATGTTTTGTGGATTAACAACCTATCATATTGACTTCCTATGACAACTTATGACCATTCTATGATTGATATTGTCTTTTAAAATGTTGTAATGATTTTTATGATGATCTGATATGATCTATGATGATCTATATTGTAAAACCTTGATGTATCTAGGGTTTAGTTGCCGACCTAGTTGTAAAGTTATTTATGTCAGTATTGTTGATGTTTATTGGGTTGGTTGGTGGTCTTGAGAAGAGTGTGAAGAAAAACTAGGATGTGAGAAGATCTTCTAGAGTGTTATAGACTAAGAGCATAATTGCATCTGATCAAGCAAGCAATTAAGTGCAAAACCCAGATCATTCACTGTTGTTCCCTAACAGTTGTATCAGATAAAATCCCTTAACCCGGTAGGTCCTGATAGGCCTTATATTGTAAATCCCCTAATAGGGTGACTCATCATCTGAGTTCTAAATCCTCTTGTGAGGTTTTTCCTAATAGGTCAAAGCTCCTAATAGGGCTGAGATAAAATCCCTTAATTGAGTGACTCCTAATAGGGCATCGTTGTAAGCTTCTAATTGAGCGTGGCTCCTAACATGACACATTCCAAAAGAGTACACAATTTTTGTTGGTATCAATTCCCACCATGGTTTTTCCCTATTTGGGTTTCCACGTGAAAATCATAGTGTTCATATGGTGAATGTTTTTGATGTGTTGTTATGTTTTACTTTCAATTTATGGATGGTTAATGAATACTTAATGAGCAGCATTGATATATTAGTTTAAGATGTTTATCAACAGATATTGGTACTGGGATACAAGTTTATTGATGGTTAAAGTTTGATTTGGTGAAATTTTATAAGTCCAAGTTTCTAATTTAAATTTATTGTTAATAGTAATTCAACCCCCTCTTAGTATTAACTGGATCCTCTAAGATTAACAATTATTATCAGAGCCTTGGTCCTCTGTGTGCAAAAAGCCTAAGAGCTTGAGGGAAAGATCCTAAAGAAATATGATGAAGAAGGAGGGTCCCAAGTTTACCAAGGATAATTACCAGATATGGAGTGATCGGATGAAGATCTACCTTAAAGGAATGGGTTCTCAGTATTGGAATCATGTGGTAACCAACTATGTTTCTCCTACTACCAACCCCTTGACACCAGATGAACTTAAAGAACAAGAAGAAAACATTCAGGCCCTTGAAGAAATTGTAAGTACTTTGTCTGATTAAGAATATATAGATGTTCATGGATTAGAGAGTGCAAATGAGGTATGGGAGAAATTAAAATTAATTTATGGAGGAGATGAACATGTACAAAGGGCAAAAGAAGAAAGTTTAAGAGGTAAATTTGATGATATGAAAATGGTTGATGGTGAGAACATAGCCCAATATGGTCAAAGGATTAAGGAATTTGTAGGTGGTATAAAGAGTGCCAGAGGTAAAATTGATGAAGATACTATTGTTAGCAAGATGCTTAGAACTCTTTTACCTTAATATTCTATTAGAGTTTATGCAATTCAAGATCTAAGATCTATTTCCAAAGACAAAGTCATTGTTGATTCTCTTATTGTAAAGTTGACTGCATTTGAGCTAAACAATTTTGATAATAGTATTTTTAAACCTTTTGAATCTTCTTTAAGGATTCTGTAACCAATACATCAGTAAGGAAAGGAAAGGATATCTGTCATAATCATGACTGTAGGTCTAGTCATGGCGGTAGTAGAGATGATGGCAATGAAGAAGACCATCTATTGGAACTTGAGGCATCATTGGCTAAAAGATTCTCTAGAGGAGCATGTAAATATAAAGGTAAATTACCCTTGAAGTGTTTCTCTTGTAGTAAAATTGGACACATAGTTGTTAATTTCCCTAACATTGATAAGAAAGAGAAGTTCAAAAAAAGGAAAAGGCAAGAAACATTGTTATGTTGCAGTAGATAAAGGTGTGACCGATGAAGAATCAGAAGAAGATAACAATGAGAAATTAGTGTTTGTTGTTGTGAAGGAAGATCTGACTAATGAAAAGGCATTGGTGTCTCACATGGATAGTAGTGATGAATGGATAATATATAGTGGTTTTTGACACTACATGACTGATGACAAAAGTAAGTTCATATCCCTTGAAGAGTTTTATGGAGGTGTTGTAAGGTTTGGTAATAACTCTCCCTACATGGTTAAAGGTATAGGATCTATCTCATTAAATGGAAAGAGTAATGTTGATGATGTCTTTTGGGTTGATGGATTAAAACATAACCTTTTGAGTGTTGCAAACCTTAAAGATAAGGGATATCTACATGAATTCAAAAGTGGACTGTGCGGGATTCTTGGAAATAATGGATAATTGATTGCTACTCGAAAGCAGACAAGAGGTAATCTTTTTCATCTGAATACTAATATGAATAATTGTCTAGTGGCAAAGATTAAAGACAGTTGGTTATGGCACAAGAGATTTTTTCATGTGAATTTTGACAATCTGATAAAGGTTAGTAAATCAAGTATTGTGAGAGGTTTGCCCCATCTTGTGAAACCGGGCAATGTGTTATACAAGGACTGTAAGATGGGTAAGATGACTTCTACATTTTTTAAGAGTAAATCTTTCTCTTCAGAGAATATTCTTGATTTGGTCATATGAGGACTAAGAGCTATTATGGTAATAAGTATTTTATGATCTTTACTAATGATTTTTCCAAGATGATGTGGATAACTTTTCTGAGAGAAAAGTCTAAGGCATTTAGTAAATTTAAAGAATATAAAGATCTAGTTGAGAAACATACCAGGAAGAATCTGAAATGTTTGAGATCTAACTGGAGAAGTGAGATTATTTCTAATGATTTTGTGAAGTTCTATGATGAACAAGGAATTAAGAGGAAGATGTCAGCTCCTAGAACTCCACAATAGAATTGGATAGCAAAGAGAATTAATAGAATAGTTGTTAAAGCTGCTAGAAGCATGTTGGTTCAAGGTGAAGTACCGAAGATGTTTTGGAGATAATTAGTTAGTATTGTTGTTTATACTCTGAACTAGGTACTTGTCAAGAAAGGTAACAACAAAACACCTTATGAATTGTGGCATGGAAAAACTCCTAATGTAAGTTATTTCAAAATTTTGGGGAGTAAATGTTTTATTAAGAGAGATGATTACACTGAAAAGTTTGATGCTAAGTATGATGAAGGTACTTTTCTTGGATAATCTACAAAGAGTAAGGCATTTAAATGTTATAACAAGATAACTAAGAAGATCATTGAGAGTGCAAATGTGAAGGTGGATGAACTCTCTAAGCAATCTAGTGAGACCAATAGATCTGAACCTAAGAATGATAAAGAAAAACTTGTGTTTATAGAACCAGAAGTGCAAAAGAATGTTGAGCATGAAAATGCAGAAATAGGTGCTCAACCGGTATGTAATGCCTGCCAAAATACCCTAAAGAAACTAAACAATAATATACAAATGGAGATTATTTTTTTTCTGAATTAACATCTAATAACAACTAATGCAACATATAACATCTCCATCTATTTACATTCATTAACCAATTAACCAATATGAACATACATCATTGCTCATTTCATCAAATAAGGCAAGTGGAAATAGCACAACATCAGTAATATTTACCTAGGGTACTTTAACATCATTACTTAATTCATTTCCACAACAACATACTACACACACGATAGGTATATTTCACCTTCATTAATGCATCATATTCTAATTCTTTAACCATGAGATATGAAACCTAGAACATTACTTATTCCTCATGATATGCATAATTTCATATCTACCAATGCATCTATGTGAATCATTCCTATTTACTAGATCCAAATAACATCTTCTAACATATTCACTTATTAATCTATGAATATTCCTCCTTCAATATTATTTAACATTCTAACTAGCTTCTAAACATTCCATGAAATAATACAGCTAATCCATAATGCAATTCCATTCTATTCCAACTATAATCCACTTATTTTCTTGACTCATAAGGTCACATCTCTACAATAATACAAATACAGTAGACACCTAAAATTGTCTAGTCTAATTAAATAAATATTTTTATTTATTTAATTACTTTAGCCTAATTCTTCTATTAATTAAATAAAACTTTATTTATTTAATTAATTCATTTATCCTCTTCTAGCCTTATTTCTTATTTAAATAAATACTTTTATTTATTTAAATTGTACTTTTCCTAACTTAAATAAATATCTTATTTATTTAATTATCCCACTTCTTCTATTAATTAAATAAATATTTATTTATTTAATTAATTCATTAACCTTTTCTACCTATGACACATGTCATTCATCTCTTAATTCATACACTACCTACCCCTTTCATTATTTTATAATTTCTTTTACCTACCCTTTAATCATAGCCGACCATTTATCTTTTACACCTCTCAATCTTATCCCTCCATTTCATATAGTGTCTTCTATATAAGAGGATACTTCCTTCATTATCAACCCTAATCAATCATTCTAATCAAACTATGCATTTCGCCCTGACTACGCTTTCAAGCTTTCATATGCAATCAAGCCTACTTGCAACCACATTTCCGTTCTTTGTTGAGCTCTTGTGCACATATAAAATCTAAGAGCAAATATATCAAGCAAGATCAATGGAGATAGGAAGAATGGAGATCCAAACCCTATTGGACATGTGATGGTATAATCTTTGTGATTTCGTTTGATTTGCATTGTCTTAGGTAATCTTCATATGTTATGGTGGATCTTTGTTGTTGTTAGACTAGGGTTTTGTGGTTGAATTCTTTTAGTCTTTCAATATTATTGTTATTCCACTTTCACCATATACATTTGGGCTATTGGCAATATTACAAGGATATTGAGAAGGTTGTTGATGATTATGGACATAACTGATTAAAGATGTTTTACTATCTTGATATTATTATTTTGTCATTGATGTCAAGAAATTGATTTTCTAATTCAGTATGATGTTGCCATATCTTAAGAAATATGATATGAAGATTATAAAGAAGTCGGTAAAGACATGGGAAAGAATATGATGAATAAAGGGATAAGTTATTCAATGGGGAATTCTACCAAGTCAGACAATGATGAGATCTTGATGTTTTAGATTGTTTTAACATCATACATATGTTCTAAAATGTAAAGGTTAATACTATACTATGTTATCAAGCAAAGAACCTAGTTCGTAAAACCTAAGGAACCTATTCAGTAAACCCTAAGGTTATTGCAGTCGGTTAATGAAGACAGAATGTCTACCGAGTGAAGTTTAGTATTCATCGAGTTGTAACCGAGCTATAACAAAATGCATTAAATGTTTACATGTGATATTTAAAGAAAGATGCTGATGAGCTGGAGTGGATCAATGATTGGCATGCCGTCAAAGAAGTTTGTTAAATGAATCTAAGGCAATGGAAAGTCAGCAAGAAGATCTACAACTCAGATTGAACTGCATTACCCTAACACAAGTTCCAAGGTGATTGTGCAAGTTCCAAGGCAGGGTAAAACATTTTCAGATCGAAAGATACAATGAACCTGGAAAAGATTAAAGATCTGATGGCTATGATTGATCATGGAAAATGTGATAAAGGAGATTAAGTGGTTAGAAGATTGTTTATAGATAAGGAACTGTTGATAAACAATGTATGCGGGCAAGTGTATGCACAGGGATGCTACATAGTGATTACCGAGCATAGAAGCTTGAAGACCTTTTAGAATAATAGAGTATTGATGCCCAGCAGATAGACAAGATTAGTTCTATGTCTAGATTGTATTGAACAAATAGGAATCTGCTTTAGCATTTCAGATGTGAAGTTGCAGATAGATTGTATTACTGTTATTTTGTGAAAGTGATAGGAAATCTCTTAACCGAGTGGACTTAACAGTCTTATATGTAAATCCTCTAACAAGGTGACATTCTAATTGAGTGTTTGAAATCCTTTGACAAGGTCACTTCTAACAAAGTGAAGATCCTAATAGATCTGAGGGAAATCCCTTAACCGGGTCACATCTAGCAATGTGTTTGTAATCTTTAACAGGATTTTCTTTTAACCGAGCATACTCTAGAAGAGTATATTTCTTAGTGGGTCCAAAATCCCATAGTGGTTTTTCCCTATTTGGGTTTCCACGTTAAATTTGGTGTTATGAGGTTTATATTGTTCATATGCTTTTGAGTTTGCATGTTTGACAATTTTTTATTATATGACTGATATATGTTACCGAGGTTGAATCTGATGTTTTTATGGATGATTAAGTTTGTATGATTCACCCCCCACCCTCTTATTTTGTTGGCTATTGGATCTATACTTATATTAAGTATTGGAACTATCAATTGGTATCAGAGCTTTGGACTCCAAAAGGAAAGTTTAAAGGCACTTGAGTTAAAGATCCAAAGATGTATAAGAGGGATGCACCTAAGCTAAATAAGTCAAGTTTCTCTACATGGCAAAAAAGGATGAAGCTACATCTATCAGGAGTTGGAGAATATGCTATATACTATCTAGAGAATGATTTTGTTGCACCGAGCACCTATCCATTGACTATGGAAGAGATAAAGGCAAAGAAAGAACATATTCAAGCAATGATTGAAATAACATCTGCATTGACCAATTCTAAGTTTAATGATCTAGAAGGTTGCAATGATGCAAAGGCAATGTGGACTAAGCTCATATCTGTATATGGAGGAGATGAACATGTTCAAAGAGAAAAAGTTGATAGTCTAAGAGGACAACTTGAATCTATGAGGATGAATGAAGGTGAGAACATAACCCAGTACAGTACAAGACTAAAGGAGATTGTAAATCAAATCAAAGGAGCAGGAGGAACTATTGAAGAAAAGGATGTGACAAGTAAGTTGTTAAGAACCCTTTTACCTGCCTATGCAATCCGAGTCTTTGCAATCAATGAATTGAGGTTTGTACCTAATATGCCAGTTTCCTTGGATGCTACTATTGGTAAGCTACATGCATTTGAGTTAAGTAATTTTGATAACAGTGGGTCATCAGTAAATAAAGTTGAATCTGCATTTAGTTCTTTTCATCTGAATGAATCTAATGATTACAATGAAAGAAAGTATAAGTACTCTGAAGGAGATCACAGTGGAGCAAGTGAAAGATTTCGGAAGAACATGGAGGAGGTACACAAACTGTAGGAAGAAATCAGAAATCAAGAAGAGTTTGAAGCACCATTGGCCAAAAGGTTACCGAGAGGCAAAGGTAAGTATAAAGGAAAACTACCTTTGAAATGTTTCAATTGTGATAAGATTGGACATATGGCTTCTAACTGTCCTGACAAAAATTTCACTGAAAAGAGAGATTACCGAGATGATAGACAAAAAGATAATCATTACAGAGGACACCGAGACTTCAGAAGAAGAAAGACATGCTTAATTGCTGATGAGGAATCTGAAGATGATAAATCAGATGAGACTGATACAGAGGAAGTCATTTATGTGGCTATCAAGGATGGATCAGATGAAGAAAGGTATGAAGAAAAATCCCTAATATCTCACATAAACACTAATAATTCTTGGATTATAGATAGTGGATGTTCACATCATATGATAGGAGATAAACACAAATTTGTTATGTTAGAAGATTATGATGGAGGCTATGTTAGATTTGGTAATGATGCACCATATTCGAGAAGAGGTAAAGGATCCGTAACACTTCTTGATAAAGCAAGATGCAATGATGTTTATTGGGTTGAAGGTTTGAAATATAATTTTTTGAGTGTAGCACAGCTAAACAACATAGGTTACCAAATAGAATTTCAGAAAGGAATTGTCAAAGTTCATGACAAGAATGGAAAGTTAGCTGCTACCGGGACACAAACAAAAGGTAATACATTTCACCTTGACTCAACTCACAATAAGTGTTTGCATGCAAAGATTGATAATACCTGGTTATGGCATAAAAGGTTTTGTCATGCTAATTTTGATAATCTGATCAAGATAAGCAAGAAGCATAGAGTAAGAGGTCTACCGAGTCTTGAAAAACCTGAGAATGCTATGTGCTGAGGATGCCAGTTGGGTAAGATGACAAGATCCAGCTTTATAAGTAAGTCCTACACTTCTAAGGGAATATAAGATCTTGTGCACACTAATATTTGTGGTCCTATGAAAGTTCAAAGTTATTATGGTGATAAGTATTTCATATTATTTGTGGATGACTATTCAAGGATGATGTCAGTAATGTTTTTAAAACAAAAATCAAAAGCTTTTCAAATGTTTAAGTGGCACAAGGCTAGAGTTGAAAATGAAACGGGAAGACAACTGAAATGTCTTAGATCAGATAGAGGAGGAGAGTTCACATATGATGAGCTCAACCTATTTTGCAATGATCATGGTATTAAAAGACAAGTCTCTACATCGAGAACTCCACAACAGAATGGAATAGCTGAAAGAAGAAATAGATCTATTGTGGATCGTGCTAGAACACTGATGATTCAGAAGAAGGTTCCACAAACATTTTGGAGAGAAGCAATAAGCATAGCTGTTTACACCTTGAGCTGAGTTCAATTGAAGAAAGGTACTTTGAAGACACCTTATGAAACCTACTATGGCAAGAAACCTAATGTAAGTTATTTTAAGATCTTTGGAAGTAAATGCTATGTTCATAAAGATGATAGAAATGGCAAGTTTGATCAGAAAAGTGAAGAAGGAACATTTCTAGGATATTCTTCTAGAAGAAAAGCATTTAAATGTCTGATCAAATCATCTAACAAAATAGTAGAAAGTGCAAATGTGAAAATTGATGAATTTGCAGAAAGAACTGATGAAAGGAATTCCAAAGAACCGTAAGACTATGATGAATTTGTCTATGTGCAACTGAGAAGTCCTACCGAGATAACTGTTGAAGAAAATGAAGAAAATATCCAGTTACCGAGTGATGAAGAAGATCCTATAGAGCCTACCGAGCCTGTATTAGCCAAGTATGTCAGAAGACACAATGTGCCAAGTCAGATTATAGGAGATAAGGATGATCCAATGATGACAAGGAACACACTGAGACAGAACACATGTTTGATATCTTAATTTGAATTGAGAATAGTGAAAGAGGCATTTAACAATGAAGATTGGATAAATGCTATGACTGAAGAGATTGATCAAATCAAGAAGAATGACACATGGACACTGGTCCCAAGACCGAAGGACAAAAATGTAATCAGTACAAAGTGGATCTTCAGAAACAAACTAAATGAGAAAGGTGAGGTCATTCAGAACAAAGCAAGATTGGTTTGCAAAGGTTATTCCCAAGAAGAAGGAATTGATTATGGTGAGACTTTTGCACCTGTTGCTAGGCTTGAAGGAGCTAGAAAATTGTTGGCATATGCTGCTTTCAAGAACTTCAAGGTATATCAAATGGATGTCAAATCTGCATTTCTAAATGGAATATTAGAAGAATAAATTTTCATTGACCAACCTGAAGGATTTCTTGATGACAATAATAAAGATCAGGTATGTAAATTGAACAAAGCTTTATATGGTTTGAAACAAGCACCTAGAGCATGGTATGAAAGATTGCACTCTTATTTGATTAAGATTGGTTTTATAAGGACAAGTGAGAATAGCAACATGTACATGAAGAATGATGAAAATGGAATACTAATCTCAGCCATATTTGTTGATGATATTATATTTTGTGGAAATGACTCTTTATGCAAGAACTTTGGAAATGAAATGAGCAAAGAATTTGAGATGTCATTAATCGGTGAGATAAAGTATTTTATAGGCTTACAGATACTGCAAATGAAAAATGAGATTTTCATTACTCAATCCAAATACATAAAGGAAATCTTGAAGAAATTTGGAATGGAGGATTCAAAGCCAGTAAGTACTCCTATGACTACTACCTGGAAACTATCAAAGAATGATGAATCTGCATCTGTTGATGAGACACTCTACCGATCCATGATTGGAAAACTACAATATGTTGTTCACAGCAGGCCAGATATAGCACATGCAGTAGGTATTGTTGCAAGATTCTCTGCAGATCCTAAGGAAATACACATGACTACAATCAAAAGAATTTTCAGATACTTGAAAGGCACTGAAGATTATGGCTTAGTATATCAGAAAGGAAATGATTTTGATCTAAAAGTTTATACTGATGCTAATTGGGTAGGCAACATTGATGACAAAAAAAGCACAAGTGGAGGAGCTTTCTTCTTAGGAGAAAGACTAGTGAGTTGGCTTACCAAGAAACAAGGATGTGTTTCTCAATCAATAGCCGAAGCTGAATATGTTGTAGTAGCACTAAATTGTACCAACATTGCATGGATCAAACAACTATTGGAAGGTATAAATGAGAAAATTACCAAGCCAGTAACTATATTATGTGACAATACTAGTGCCATTAATATTTCAAAGAACCCTGTTATGCACTCTAAGACAAAGCACATCTCTATCAAATATCATTATCTTCGAGAAAAAGCTCAAGAGAAGAAAGTGGTGTTGGAATATGTCAACACAAAGGAGAAAATAGCTGATATCTTCACCAAGCCACTACCAAAGGACACTTTTGAATATCTCATAAGTAAGTTAGGGGTCCTACCGCTATCTTTTACTCACTGACCGAGTTCGGTGAAAGCATCACTTTGATGACTCTATTGAATATCTTTTGGGGAGCTGATGCTGGAGTGATACACTTTAGAATGTTTTTCTGAAAGTGTAATGGAAATAATACCGGGATAATACAAAATATGATACCGGGAATAGGAATTGTAAACAAATGCTCTGACTGAGACTCAGTTGATACACAATAGAAGGAAATAACTTCTTACAGAAAGAAATTATGTTTTAGTTCTATTCTTTTTGGCATTGTTGTCAAAGGGGGAGAAGACCAAGAAGGAGAAGACCTACCCAGGGGGAGAAGACCAAGAAGGAGAAGACCTGAGAAGACTGAGAGAAGACTATAGATTGAAATAAAGACTGAAAATAGAAGAGAAGTCTGATGTATGGGGGAGAGCATTTTAGCATTGCAGAATCACAACAATCCGAATTTTTTCAAGGTCAAATCAATTGGTTTTGCAATCAATGCCAAAGGGGGAGATTGTTGGTAATATTACAAGGATATTAAGAAGGTTGTTGATGATTATGGACATAACTGATCAAAGATGTTTTACTATCTTGATATTATTATTTTGTCATTGATGTCAAGAAATTGATTTTCTAATTCAGTATGATGTTGCCATATCTTAAGAAATATGATATGAAGATTATAAAGAAGTCGGTAAAGACATAGGAAAGAATATGATGAATAAGGGGATAAGTTATTCAATGGGCAACTCTACCAAGTCAGACAATGATGAGATCTTGATGTTTTAGATTGTTTTAACATCATACATATTTTGTAAAATGTAAAGGTTAATACTATACTATGTTATCAAGCGAAGAACCTAGTCGGTAAACCCTAAGGTTATCACAGTCAGTTAATGAAGACAGAATGTCTACCGAGTGAAGTTTAGTATTCACCGAGTTGTAACCGAGCTATAAAAGAATGCATTAAATGTTTACATGTGATATTTAATGAAAGATGCTGATGAGTTGGAGCGGATCAATGATTGGCAAGCTGTAAAAGAAGTTTGTTAAACAAATCTAAGGCAATGGAAAGTCGGCAAGAAGATCTACAACTCAGATTGAACCGCATTATCCTAACACAAGTTCCAAGGTGGGGTAAAATGTTTTCAAATCGAAAGATACAATGAACCTGGACAAGATTGAAGATCTGATGGCTATGATTGATCATGGGAAATGTGATCAAGGAGATTAAGTGGTTAGAAGATTGTTTATAAATAAGGAACTGTTGATAAACAATGTATGCAGGCAAGTGTATGCATAGGGATTCTACATAGTGATTACTGAGCATAGAATCTTGAAGACCTATTAGAATAACAGAGTATTGATGCCCAGCAGATACACAAGATTAGTTCTATGTCTAGATTGTATTGAACAAATAGGAATCTTCTTTAGCATTTTGGATGTGAAGTTGCAGATAGATTGTATTACTGTTATTTTGTGAAAGTGATAGGAAATCTCTTAACCGAGTGGACTTAACAGTCTTATATGTAAATCCTCTAACAAGGTGACGTTCTGATTGAGTGTTTGAAATCCTTTGACAAGGTCACTTCTAACAAAGTGAAGATCCTAACAGATCTGAGGGAAATCCCTGAACCGGGTCACATCTAGCAATGTGTTTGTAATCTTTAACATGATTTGCTTTTAACCGAGTATACTCTAGAAGAGTATATTTCTTAGTGGGTCCGAAATCCCACAGTGGTTTTTCCCTATTTGGGTTTCCATGTTAAATCTGGTGTTATGAGGTTTATATTGTTCATATTCTTTTGAGTTTTCATGTTTGATAGTTTTTGATTATATGACTGATATATGTTACCGAGGTTTAATCTGATGTTTTTATGGATGATTAAGTTTGTATGATTCACCCCCTTCCCCCCCTCTCAGCTTGTTGGCTATTGGATCTATACTTATATTAAATATCAGAACTATCAAATGCCCCGTGGGAGATGGGATTTTGTTAGATCTCTATTTTTGCAGATTTTTCTAACCCTATATTGCTGTTTTGTAAAACAATTTGGAGAATAACCTTGTGCAGCTAGGGTTTTGGACACAAAATCAAGATCTTGGAGAGATTTGATCATATCTCACAAACAGCTTGGAAATTTTGCACCAAATATTTTTTGCAAGTTGAAGAAAGTATTAGGAGCTCTCAATACAAAATTCAGAATTTTGGGAGCAAATTTTCATTTTCTATGAATTTTTTATGATTTTTAATAAAAAATTAATTTTGAGAGAAAATGAGTGAATTTTTCAGATTTTCTTACATTTTTGGAAATCTCTCATAATTATACATAGGACCTGTTCTTTGTGATTTTAATTTTGATGCAAAATATTTCCCTAAAAATTGGATCTTTAAAAATTAGGGTTTTTCCTTATTTTGATTAGATCTCACAAACAGCTTCGAATTTTGGCATCACATTTTTTTGTGCAAGTAAAAAAAATTATTAGAAGGATTTAGTAAAAATTTCAGATTTTTTGGATCAAATTTTCATTTTATATGAATTTTTTATGACTTTTTATAAAAAATTAATTTTGAGAAAAAATTATTGAATTTTTTAGATTTTCTTTCATTTTTGGAAATCTCTCAGAATTATACACAGGATCTATTCTTTGTGATTTTAAATTTGATGCAAAATAATTCCTCAAAAATTAGATCTTTGAAAATTAGGGTTTTGCATTATTTTACTCATATCTCACAAACTGCTTGGATTTGTTGCAGACATTTGTTTATGCAAGTTTGGAAGATGATCAGGACTCTCTAGTAAAAATTTCAGATTTTTTGGATCGATTTTGCATTTTATATGAATTTTTTATGATTTTTCATAAAAAATTAATTTTTAGAGCAAATTAGCAATTTTTTTGGATTTTCTTACATTTCTGGAAATCTCTTGAAATTTTACAAAAGGTCCTATTTTATGATGAATCAGATCTTTGAATTGCTCAACAAAATGCATTGTTGAAGGCCCCTATTTCACAAAGTCTTTTGGATTTAAAATTTACCTAACTTGTGTGCTTGCAGGAAGGGGAGATTATTTCAAACAATCCAAACTACTAATAGATCTTTGTTGTAGGACCTTGGCAAGGGTTTTTGATTTTTATTGTGTGCCTTATTTTCATAGATTAGCAAACACTTCAATTGGTGCACTAAAATTGAACCATTGTCTTTTGTGTCTTGGGCAATAGCTCTTTTTGTTTAATCTTTAGATGGCCTGTCTCCTTGTGTGGTCATTAGGACTACTAGTGAGGAGAGTACGACCCAAGTGGTATCAAAAGAAAAACCATCTTCTTCCAAACCACTATAAATAAATGTATTCATGGTGAAAACTATGGATAACATGTGCTGATTAGTTCATACCAACACTATGTCTCCCCATAAACCCATTTGATCATTTGTAGGGCGTAACCACTATCGGCTAGGAGCCTTCTGTATTTACAGAGAAGACAGTGTCGCATGTATGGCCACATGAGTAGATGCCCTTACTAGCACCTTTTTATTTTAGAAGCCAAAATCCTTCTAGTTGTTGGGGCAGGAGGTCGGACCTCTGGTAGCGGCCCACACACATATGATTCTTAGTAGAGATACAAAGTTCACCACGAGGAGTTTTCGTGGGGACTGATGCTTGGCTGCCCTAAGAAGTGACTGCCGAGGGTGGAGTCAGTGGGGTCAAGCATCTAAGTATCCTCTCTGAATAGCGTAGCCTCAGGGGAAACTCCATGTGGGATCAACAACTATTGTCCTGGCCAACCATAAGAATTGTGCTTATCTTATTTTGAACAATCAAACATTCAAGACCAAACAGCAAAACATTGTGTCTTTTGTGTTTTCAAGTGTATGCAAAACATTCTTACATCAAACAACATACTTTTTTTGGAGTCATTTTTGAGTCTAAACACTTGCAAACATTGAGTCTTCATCATCATTGTGTCCTCTTGTCATGAAAAATAGTCAAAAAATTCAGATTTGGTCACAACAACAACTTCACAAATTGGCAAAATTTATAGTCCAACAAACAAGAGCAATCAGTTTCAGAATTCTTGAGCTTCCTAATCTATCTCTTCAAGTTTTCATCTAGCATTCAACCTATCTTTGGGTCTCACAAAGTCCATCATTACTTTACACCTTACATTACATTCACATTTCTCTAAACTTGAGTCAAAAGGTCACTTGCTTGTCCTCATCATACTTTGTCAACACATTACATACAACAACATTTTGCTAAGTTGTCCCTCATCAAGGTCTATCACCTTTGGGTCTCATTTGGTCTTACTTAGAGTCAAGGTCAACTTACCTCATCAAGAGAGACTATCATCTCTTTGGAAGCCACACCTACTCTACTACATACATACTTGGTCTTACACTTTGGACATTGCAAGTAAACCTTAGATTCATTTACATTCCATCCAACTCTTGGTCTTCCATACTCTTTCCATTTTCATCTAGTCTCACACATCTTGGTCAATACCTAGTTCATGGTTGAAACCCGTTCCCAAAAATCTAGGAGAGAAACCAAAGAGGCTCAAGAGTCCGCAACCATGAGTTCCTATAAATATGACAATGATGTCTTTTTCAATTCTGATTATACTACATCACCGGACATGGATTCCTATAGAAGCATTCCAAATGTTGAGCACATGGACACTATAAACAACAATGATACACACAATGACAATATGGACAACATTTCAATATATTCAGCTGAAGTGGAAGACTCCATTATGGATCCCCATTTTAATCGATTGGTTGAGGAAATAATGAGGAGAGATAGACAATACTTCTTACAAGTGATGGCACAAAGTGGAGCCAAGATCCCTCATGATTTTGACATGTCTCAAATAATGGAAAATCGACCTTTGTAACAAATTCACTCCAACATGGATCAAAGGAGGCCTAATAGTGGAGGAAATAGAGGACCACATATGGTGCCTGAATCACCATCATCTTTGTTTCAAAAACCAGAGGTCCCATACACACATGGTCAAGCATATGATACTCACCTTCGTAGACCATTATGGAAGTCTTATGAAAAAAAATATGCTCAATCACATACCAATGCTAAGGATCAACCACCAAAGCAATTGGATATTCAAAGGCATGCTCAAAATTTGGACACAAGGAAACCCTGCATCAAATTTGGGGGCAACACACTAGAAAAAACTAATGACATGCCTATAGAGTATGGTATACATGGACAAAGCAGATATTCCATTCCTCACCATGACTCTATACCAAGTGGTCCATATATGCAGCATCATTATAGACCTCCTCCATATGAACATGTGTATGATCAATATCATCCATACATGCAGCATGCTCCTCCTCCAATTGGTGCTTCAGGCATGGGGTATGGTCCAAGAAGTCAGTCTCCACCGAAGAACAATTTGGAGCAACAAATCAGGGACTTACAAAAGAAAATGGAGGACATAAATACACCAAAGCCAACATACACAATGAGAGACATATGTCCCTATCCATTTGACAAGAGCATTCCAATGCCTCCTTTTCCTACATACTTTGTTGCACCTAAGTTTGATAAGTATAGAGGAAAAGGGGATCCTAAGGCACACATAAGACAATTTTTGATAGCTTGCATTGAGGTAGCTTCAGAAGAGACATATTTGATGAGATTATTCCCACAAAGCCTAGGTGATCAAGCTATGGAATGGTTCTTCCAACTTCCACCTGGTATTAAGTCATGGGGTGACTTAGCAGAGGCATTTATTCAACATTTCTCCTACAACATAGAGATAGACATATCAGTCACTACTTTGTGCAACACCAAGCAAAAAGATGGAGAGTCTTATTCATCATTTTTACAAAGATGGAGGAATCTAGCTAGCAGATGCTCTTGTGAAATTCCACAAAAACAAATGGTAGAGATGTTCACTTAGAATGTTAACAAAGACATTGGTTATGACCTAAGAAAAGCTTGTTTGTCCACCTTCAAGGACGTCATTGAAAAAGGCTTAGCAACAGAAAAGGTCCTAATTGAACAAGGAGTCATTAAGATATTCAAGGAAAACAAAGATGACTTTAAAGGAAAAGATAAGCCAAGATTTTGTAATAAAAACAAGAACACGGTCAATGATGGTGTTGTTGATGCCAATACAGTGCAACCCAAAATCATTTTTTCGGGATCAAGCTCTACAAACAATCAAATGATACTGAGACAACTTCTAGATCATGAAGGAAGTACACCCCATTGGGAGAACTACTTGAGTCAGTTTTCAAGAAGCTAGTGGCAAACAAAGTAATCATAGTTCCAGATTTTCCTCCATATGAACCAAAGGTTAAACCAAATTGGTGGAATGATTATGAATATTGTGAATTTCATAAGAGAAAGGGTCATAAGATAGGAAATTTTCATCGACTGAAGAACATCATACAAGATCTCATTGACAGAGGTGACATTGAGATTGAAGGGCATTCATCCAATCAAGAACATGAAATGTTTAAGGAACCATTCCCAAAGCATGACAAGGGAAAGTCTAAAGCCACAGGTGACCAAACCAACTATACCAAAGCATCCTATAACTATGATTCAACCATCAATCACATTTTGATGGACAATTATGTCTCTACCATTATCATCAATGACAAGACGCCTGAGAATTCTACCCAAAGACCCAAGATTGTCCTAAAAGGCATTGGATCTTCTTCCAAACCTACCTCTGAGTGTAATGTTACAACTTGTCGAGGTAAATTCACTTTGCAAGGTGCTCCAACCAAAAACACAGCTTCCTCATCAACCAAGCCTGAGTACGATCTTGTAGAATAGTTAGGGAAGACACTTGCACTCATTTCAATCCTTGAGCTTTTACGCATATCCCACACACATAAAGCTATTCTTGACAAAATCTTGAGAGACACTGTTGTCCCCACTGATCTGAATGTGGACCAGTTTCAAGCCATGGTGGGATACCTTTCTGTTCCACACTCTCTCACATTCACAGAAGCTGATGACGCCTCCGTAAGTCAGCCACATAATGCACCTTTACACATTGAAGCCTTCCTGCACAAACATCGAATAAAATGAGTCTTGATAGATGGAGGAGTAGGTCTAAACATTTGTACATTGAGCACTATTAAACAATTGGGATATTAAGACAAAGCTGTGAATTCTACAAACAAAATTACCATCAAGGCATATGATGATGAAGAGCGTTCATCCAAGGGCATAGTCATTTTACCTCTCAGAGTTGGGCCAGTTACAAAGGATGTGGTTTGTCAAGTCCTTGATTTAGATCTCACATACAACATACTTTTGGGACGTCCATGGATTCATGAGATGAGTGCAGTCCCATCTACATATCATCAATGTATCAAGTTTCCACACAATGGAGTTGAAGTGACCATCAAAGCTAACCCAAATCCATTCATATATTGCAACAATCTACGACCTAGATCAGAAATAACAATTCCAGCTAACCGAGAAGTTGTTCCATCTTCAGCATATGTGGATCCAGAATCATTGAAAGCTTCTACATCAAAACAAACAGAGCTCAAAGAAAAATTCAAGGTTAAAGACCTAGGATGTGGTGAGTATATCTTTCATGTTGAGCAACTCCCACTATCTCCTAAGGTATTAAGTCGACAGGAACCATCATTAAATAATTTGCAAGAAATTGGGTGTGAACCACCTAGTGTTGTGGCTACTAAGTCCGAATGCAAATCTCCTCTAGTGGTGCAAGCAACTCTTGATATCAATAGTCCTAAGAGTGGTTCCAACAAAGAATCTATTGATCATATCGCTAGCCCTCTTGAGAACTCACATAGCCTTACCATTTCACCCACTCATTCCATTTCCACTCCACTTCTAGACTCAGATCAACAAGAATTACAAAAGCCCTTACTCATTGGGGATCAAAAATCAAGCTTTGAAAAGAAAAATCTAAAAGTCAAAACTAAAGAGAAGTCCTTTAGTCCAAATAAAAATCAAAATCTAGTGGACTCTACAAAAATCAAAGTCAAGGATAAAAATCCTATGAAACAAAAAGAAAAAGAGATGATCTCCCCTAATATCAAAATATCTGGGGGCAAAAGTTCTAAAATTTCAAGTCAAAAAGCATACTTGTTGATCCTAAGTCTCCATCATGCTATCATACTTTCACTTCTTTTCACAATCATAAGCCTTCATCACTCATCCAATTGTTCCACACATCCATTCTCTTCTGGTGATACATCATGGACCTTTAATGGAACTTCCTTGAAGGACTTTGTTATCAGGGATGCCCAAAATTCTTCAGGTGACACGCATATGGGCCTGTGTAGTCCACACATTAGTAATTCAATCTCAGTTCCTTTATCAATGAAGATAGTCACTTGAGCTACACATCATTCAGTCAAGGAGAATCACAACTACAATCATAAAGTCAAGCCTCACACATTTGAGGTGGGTGACTTAGTTCTTAAAGAGAATCCTAAAAATCAGCAAGACAGAGAGAAGAAGGGCAAGTTTGAACCAAAATGGCTTGGTCCTTACATCATCACAGCAACATATGGATCTGGTGCATATCAAATCTCAACTACAGAGGGTGAACCTTTGGAGGATCCTATCAACAGCATGCACCTTTGCAGGTTTTACACATATCTCTTCAAAGTATCCCAAATTAAAAAATACAAAATAATCATAAAAACATAAAAAAATCGTTACTTGGTGAAAACCTGGCAAACAGGCGCCTTGTGACACAAAAAAAAAAAGAAAAAAGGTAAAGAAAAACATTTCATCCAATGGTGAAAACCACTTTGGTGGTGCCCTGGGCAAGTACCATGGTGAAAACTAGGTCACTAGCGCCATGTGTAGAGACATTGCTCCTCCCTCCTTTAGGATTCTCTTTCATTCTTTCACTTCGCTCACACTCACAACCTCTTCATCCATAATAAACATACCCATTCCCATCATGGTTTGTTATTGATCTACCTAAGATTGGTTTTCCATTCCTAACAACCCCCTTTTCCCCCTCTTTCCATCCATAATAAATCAGCTCCTATCTGTGGCTAAGACAAATCCTACGTCTAGTAATGGGTGTGGAACTGAGAGAATCACATGTTTCGAGGAGTATAGTTTTTTCCAGTTTTCTTCAGTCTATCCATGCACAATCTGCAATAAAGCAACATTTGCATTGCCAATCCATAGTAAAGTTTCATCTTCTTCGCAATAAAGTATCGGTTTCATGGATTCAGTCAGTTTCAGATGAGACACAACAGCAACAATGGGCTTCAACAAATCAAATCTTTCAACAGACTCAGACAACATTATGGTTCAGTGTGATCTATCCTTTTTGTGAAAGTAAACATTGTGACAACAATCAAATAAGACTTATACAAGTGACATGAGACACTAAACTTGAGGACTATAGTGGATGTTGGTGTCGAGTCTTGGTTTTCTTTTGATTTTATCTTTTGGTGACATGTCTTTTAGCTTTTCTAGGATGTCTCTGACTAGAGATTCTATCTCTAGGATGTCTTTGACTAGAAAGGCGAGGATGTGGTATCGTCACCTATTTTTCTTTGCTATTTGTGGATTGTCTCTTAGTAATGCTATGACTTGTCCAAGGATATGAGGACACTGTGAGTCTAATATGAACTGGGGCATTCCTTGTTTGTGACTGTCTTATCTCCATGCAAATAGGTACAATGACTTTCTAGGTCAAACATATGCCTAGATTGTCATAACCTATTTTGCCATAATAAAGCTCAATGATGATAATGTACAAGAATCTCTTTCACTTTCATATCTTCTATCTTCCATCACCCTTTCTTGATTGACTTCCATCGTCCTTCTTGAGTCCGTGTAGCCTACTATCACATGATTGAGTATAATGACATGCCAAAAACATTTGCATTTCATGTAGTTGCACCTGCATTATCACATGTTAGCATTTCACACATACATATAGATATCACAATTGCATCACATCTTGAACACAACACATTTGGCACATTTTACATTTTCATCATGTAAATAATCATTTGCATTATCATATTCATTTGCATTTCACACATTCACATTTGCATTGGCATAACATATTAAAAACATAAAAGAACAAAAAAAAAAAATTACATTTCATCATGTACATATTTGCATCCATATCATAACCATCACATAGAAACATACATCATGAAACATCTCATCACATAGGTACACATGCATATAGCTACCGCAAGGATGAATCATCTCATATATATATCAAAATCATAAGTGTCATGATACAATGATGTCAAAATATATATGGCAACAACCAATCCTTGTGTCGCACTATCTAGACATAGGAACCCACTAATCACTCCTGCCAATAGTGCTGGTAATGCTAATCCTATCCATGTCATGGTATCCCAAGCCATGCATCCAGCCCTCATCTCCAATCCCAGATCCTGGAACACTCATCTCAGGGCCTCACTGTCTCCATCTTGATCGTAGGGTATCAGCTCCCCATCGATCGATATCCGCAAAATCCTGTACACATCCTCTAAGGTGATTGTCATCTCACCCATCGGCAAATGAAAACTACAAGTCTCTGAGTGCCATCTCTTAGCTAATGAAGTCAGCAATCCCATGTTCACCTGAATTCAAACACATACATAATGTATCGCAAGCCCATGGCCTCAACTGTCACTCTATCCTCGAATGTCATCTCTGCTCGCAAACTTTGAGTCGAAGGGAACCTCTCCCGTGACTCCAGCATAGGTAGATCCTTCTGCAGTCAATCAAATCAATCATGTCAGTCATAGTGGCATTCCCTGTTCATCACAAAATGCTTCTCTTTATCCTAGTGCTTATATTTATCATATGGCGCTATTTATCCTAGTGACTCTCACTATTCATCACAAAGTGTTGCTATTTATCCTAGTGGTACTCTCTGTTCATCACAAAGTACTACGTGTTTGCACTCCCTATTTATCACAAAGAATTTTTCACTTTCGCACTCACTGTTCATCACAAAGTGCTGCTCACATTTGCACTCACTGTTCATCACAAAGTGTTGCTATCTATCCTAGTGGTACTCTCTGTTCATCACAAAGTACTACGTGTTTTGCACTCCCTATTCATCACAAAGTGTTGCTCATATTTGTACTCCCTGTTCATCACAAAGTACTATGTCTTGGTACTCACTGTTCATCACAAAGTACCTCGATGTATCCTAGTCTTCCCTAGAGGACCTACTTGAGTGTATCCTCTCAGTAGCTTATCCAATCGACAACATATGCTCATCATAGAACTGTCGATTTGACCTAGAAGACACAAACACGCTTACATATTGCACAGACATGCCTGGCACAAACACAGACACACCTAAGCATTTTTTGACCTTGTTTGACATACCTAAAATGCATTTATTGTGCTACCTAACATGCATTAATGACAACATTTATTGCAACAAAGTACAAGGAGGTTTTGTGGTACTTATTGACTCTCCTGCATCTGTTGGCCTCTAAAATCGGCAAACCCGATCGAATCTATGCAACAATGCCATCACTGCTGACTGTTGCTGCTCTATTCTCTCTCTGCACTCTGATCTCTTGGATGTCTGGATGACAATGAGGATAATTTCCCATCATGGTCTATCTTATAGACTACCCTAGCCCTAGCCCTCGTTTCTCGAGTCAGTCTTCTTTATCTTGTGACTCTATCACTCTATCCTATCTTGTCATTCATTTCTAGCCTTTCTTTCTTATCGAGAGATTGTCTGCGATCTGTCCAGACATTTTCATCCAATCTCTTGAGGGGGCATATTATTCCCATCTTGGGGCAACTTTCTATCAGTTCATCTTATCTTCTTTGAAACAACACGACAAGCTGCATTGTCTCAAAGAAGGGCAAAATGTAGACACCTAAAATTGTCCAGTCTAATTTAATAAATATTTTTATTTATTTAATTAATCTAGCCTAATTCTTCTATTAATTAAATAAATCTTTATTTATTTAATTAATTCATTTATCCTCTTCTAGCCTTATTTCTTATTTAAATAAATACTTTTATTTATTTAAATTGTCCTTTTCCTAAATTAAATAAATATCTTATTTATTTAATTATCCCACTTCTTCTATTAATTAAATAAATCTTTATTTATTTAATTAATTCATTAACCTTTTCTACCTATGACACATGTCATTCATCTCTTAATTCATACACTACCTACCCCTTTCATTATTTTATTATTTCTTTTACCTACCCTTTAATCATAGCCGACCATTTATCTTTTACACCTCTCAATCTTATCCCTCCATTTCATATCGTGTCTTCTATGTAAGAGGATACTTCCTTCATTATCAACCCTAATCAATCATTCTAATCAAACTATGCATTTAACCCCGATTACGCTTTCAAACTTGCATATGCAATCAAGCCTACTTGCAACCACATTTCCATTCTTTGTTGAGCTCTTGTGCACATATAAAATCTGAGAGCAAATATATCAAGCAAGATCAATGGAGATAGGAAGAATGGAGATCCAAACCCTATTGGACATGTGATGGTATAATCTTTGTGATTTCGTTTGATTTGCATTGTCTTAGGTAATCTTCATATGTTATGGTGGATCTTTGTTGTTGTTAGGCTAGGGTTTTGTGGTTGAATTCATTTAGTCTTTCAATATTATTGTTATTCCACTTTTACCATATACAAATACAATATCCTTAAATTCCAATTTCCAACTACAATTCATCTTACAAATATGAGTACATTAAATACATCATGAGAATAGCTCTTTCTAATACAAGAATCCATCTACTATATACAAGAATGTTACATTACATGCATTCTATCTCATCCATTACATTAATCTGCCACAAGGTACATCCATAGTACATCATGAAGAATAATGCACATCCATGCAAGAAGAATCCAAGAGAACATCCCAATGACTAAAAAGAACCAACCTCCCAACCATGTGGAACCAATGAAACCACCCCCCATGCTAGGAGATGACACAGGGTCCCAACACATACTCTAAACCTAAGCTGACACCTATAACCAAGGAGACTAACCACACAAGGACTCTCAAGCGAGAACTCACACATACAAAAAGAATGAACTCACAGAGGCGTAAAAATCATCAAGACATAAATGCATCCAATAAGCATAATCATAAATCATAAAGGGGAAAACACATGTAGGAGTGGATTGTCATCACATGTCATCCTCATAACATAATAACACAAGGCACTAGCCTGATGGACATGTGGAGCCATCTCAACCTATGAGAGACTAAGGGAGATTAGCTTACCGTCTTCACGACCTTTTCATGCTTATCCTAAAAAATCCTCCCTAGGACTAAGTCATGAGGCACAAATCAAATTATTATCTTATTAATTAATCTAACTTCCCAACCTATCAATTATTAGGTTATCACTTATTTACAAATCAAAGAAAACTCCAATGTGCCCTGGTGGTCTAGACTTCATGGATCCTTACAAGGAACCTCATGCAAGCCTATCTCTCATGACCCTGGTCATCACAAGGAAGCCCACTCCCCCTAACATGGATCCAAACAATAATAATCACAAGAGGATCCAAAACCATAATCAAAACTGAGAAGATACATGAATCAGAAATCATAAGTAATCCATACGCAACCAACAATCTCATCTCATAAGCATGAAACATGTGAAAGGTCAAACATGAGAACCAGAACCAGTGAGCCTCTTGTCCAAAGAAATTTCATAAGGGCCATAAGAAAAGCCATAAAAATATGAAATGAGTCATCAAATAGTCTCAGCAAGGCCAATTCACTTGTTGGCACAAAATCACAAGAATCTCGATCTCTCTCTCGGCGTATCAATAGAAGAGGAAGTGCAAACAACTTAAATGGCATAAAATGCATACAAAACTCACAAATAAATCATACTAAGACATCACCAATAATAAATAAACATTAGGAAACATCATAAATTCCGTCAAAAAGCCTCTGGTATGGTCCAAAGTCCAACTGACATCAAACAAACTTCAAACTGGACAAAACCCTATAAATACATAGAAAGGCACATACATTCTCTGAAGTGGCACATATGACTGATACTGTAGCACATATGGATGAGATTTTAGTGCATATGGTGATTATTTTAGCACATATAGTCATTCTTTTAGCACATAGGAAAAAAGTGTAAATTTTGGTAGAAAACTGCTTAAGTGCGGGATCAAAACTGCTCAAAACATAATCAGCCAAACATGACGTATTTATTCTGGTCGAAATCAGCACAAAATGAAATTTAATAATATGTGAACAAAATAAAATAATAAAATTCACCCTAGCAACTCCAATTGAAAACATAATGCAGACTTTTGGAGGAAGAACATCTCCAACACTGTCAAAACTGAGGCAATACTCAACAACCTTGAATCTAAACCATAGAAAGCATAATATATGACTCAAATACATTTAAAAAGACATTACACATAACAAATAACAACCATACACAAGAGGATGAGTGAAATGAGAAGGGAAAAAGTCATGTGAGTCTCCCCTACAACAGAGCTAGATTGGGAGCTCACAAAAACTCTCCTCTTTCCCAGATTCATAATCTCCATAAGAACTCATCTACCAGGTTAAAATCTCCCTAATAAACAATAGAAATCTATTAATATAATTCATACAAAGACATATACAAAATCTACAAGACATTCCTCATGTCGAACATTCACGACAATGCACAGTAAGCATTATTTCCAGAACTATAAACCAAGCAAAAGAATCTAGAATCCCATGGCTACCCATTCCAAATCTAAAAAGAATAAAGAGAATGCATAAACTAGATCCCCTTTTTTTTTTTTCAAACAAATCAAACACAGAGAAAACAAGTTTCAAAACCGTGGAAGAAAAAGAAGAAACCAATGGAGAGGCCTCCAACTTGCAACCTATGTGATGGTTTGTAGCTGAAGAAGAGCTCCCACAAGCCAAATCAAAATCCAACCAAGCACCAACCAAAACCCAAAGTGAAGAAATCGAAAACCAAGGAAGAAAACTTGCTGGAGAAAATTTCCAAAGAATACCCCAAAACCAACCCAAAAAACCTCACGGGAATGAAAATAAAAAGAAACAATAATCCAAAACCCTAGCCTCAATCTCAGCCAATCAAAATATTCCATTTTGGAGTATATTTTACCAACCCACCATATAATATAAATTATTCACCCATTTTGAATTTAACCAATGAGAGTAAAGGGTAGGTAAAGTAAATATAAAATATCCTTATCCAGCTAAGTGGGAATGCTTTATTTTTATTTAATTTAATGTGTTCATACAACCCACTTAGGAATAAAAGTCAAACTATTAAATAAACATAAGCTGTAAATAAATAATCCAAATGGGGATTAAAATCAAATAAACCAAAAGCTAATAAAATAAATTTAAGAACCAAATAAATGTAAGATATCAAATGAATATCAAACCATAGAAGGTCAAATAAATAATTAAATAATCAAATACTATTAAAGAATAAATCACGATATTAAATAGATATTAAACAACAATAAGGCTTATCAAATATTAAATAATCATAAAATCAATAAACGTTAATTATCAAATAAATATAAATATCAAATAATTAAATATTTAAAACTTATAAATTAAATACATTAAAATAAATATTATCAAATATAAAACTACACATCAAGAGCCACATAATTACTCTAACATAAACAAGTAAATCAACTGGCATAAAATGAACTCACAATACCAAAAGACCAAGCTTACTAACTGACATGGCGAATTATGCCAAGATGCTGACTACTCACGGTGAACAACTTAGACCTAGAGTATGTGAGGGGAACTCATGCCACCTTCAAACCACATAAGCCATTGGAACTAAAGACACGCTCATACCTATGAAGGCAGGTGGAGTCGATGTCCGGTACCTGCAAAATTTGGCAACCACAAAACGACAATACCACATATACATATACATATATAGAACAGGCAAGTGATAGAGAATCGCGATGACACATCCCACTCACAATGAGTGATGTGGAATCATCTCTATCATGAAGATAGTCAAACAATAGTCAAACACATCTCATAAACATCTCATCATATGTAATCATGAAGTAGGGTTAGCATAATCATAATCATCATCAAAACCATGATAAATATAATATATCAATAATCCATCACATAGTGAGCATATAAAGTCCATCGAGTACATATGTCATAAAATAACATGATCAATCATGATAGTACCAACATCCATATAGATAATCAAAATAGCATATGTCCAATAGTGTCTAACATCAATCATAAGTCACTGAAGCACATGAGTAATTATTATCATCCAAATCATCAAAATATACTCTAGATAACTCTATCAAGCATAATATAAAAGTCAACTCTAGCCAAAATAAGTCAAATCAAGGGTGGACACTACATGGTAAATGAAGAAAGTGATGAAGAAGTTGAAGAACATGAAGTAGAAGGAACAACATTAGAACCGGTAATACCAAGATATGTCATACTGAATCATTCAGGAGATAAAATAATTGGAGATAAGAATGCTAGTGTACAAACAAGAAGAAAAATTAGAGAAAATTCCTGTCAGATTTCAACTATTGAGCCTAAAACAGTGAGAGAGGCATTGACGGATGATGACTGGATTAATGCATTGCATGAGGAATTGGATCAGATAGAGAAAAATAAAACATGGACACTTGTTCCTAGACCGAAAGACAAGAATGTAATTGGCACTAAATAGGTCTTTAGGAACAAGTTGAATGAAGAAGGCAAGGTTGTGAGGAATAAAGAAAGGTTGGTATGAAAAGACTATGCACAAGAAGAAGGAGAAGATTATGGTGAAACATTTGCACTAGTGGAGATATTGGAAGGAGTAAGAATGGTTATGCTCCTTATAAAGGATATAAAGTTTACTACATGGATGTTAAATCAACTTTTCTTAATGGTATCTGTAAAGCGGAAAAATCGAACCCTAGTCGTTCTCCCCTCCCCAACTCCGAGGAGAGAGAAGGGAGAGTCACTAGGGTTGATGGTTTTCACTTAGGAGAGACTTTACATTCAAAAGAGGGGTTGAAACCCACAAGATCCAATCCCACGCAATGCAAGATTGGATTCTATATGAGTTTCAAGGGTTAAGACATCAAGGATACCCTCTTTTGTAAAGAAATGTAGATAGAAAGATTGAACTAGGAATGCATGTAAAGTAGGAAAGATTCGCTTATAAATAGAGATAGGGATATGGGATGAAGCTGCGGACCTGGAATTAGTAGTAAAATGTCGAGACGGTGCTGTTCTACAAATTTGAGCGAAAGTTGACGGGACGATGGCGCCCAACGTGCACACGGTCCTCCGAAAAATCCGCGAAATGAAGGTGGATCTGTTTGTCTCTGCACAAGGATTCCAGATCTTCAATTACAGCCACGTACCTGCAACCTACACACAGAAAAGAGAGGATGATTGGGGGGTTAGGGATGAGGGGTTTGCCTTTAGGTCAAACCTCGGTTTTGGAATTAACCAAGAAATGAGAATGCTGTAAATGTAAATGTTTGTAATGTAAACAAGTACTGATACCTTGTTGTAAGAATGTTTGTATTCTTACACGCGAAGGTGTAATGTATGTTGTATGTTGTATGTGATCTCCTCTTCAATGGTTGAATCCTTGTCTTGAATGCAACACTTAGCCTTGAATGGAGACTTAGAATGATCAATTGCTTGAAGGAATGCTTGAATGCTTGAATGTTTGAATATTGCTTCCGCCTTTTTTCCATCTACCAAAATGGGAGAGGAAATGTAGTTTATATACTTGTCAATTTAGGGTTAAAAGATTGATTTTACTGACCTTAGGCCGACCTGGGAAGATTATTTTCCAATTTGAAAACTTAAAGACTCGAAGCCCCATAAGAGACCGGGCCCAAAATAGGGCCAGGGACCAGGGCGCTGGGCACCATGGTCCTGCGGGACCAGGGTACTGGGCACCCTAGTCTTGAAGGACCAGGGCACTGGGCGCCATGGTCCCACCTCCAAGGACAACAGGGTGCAAGGAGGATTAGGCCAGGGTGCTGAAAAATGCAGTTTTTGATGTCATGAACAAGTTTCGGGGTCTCCATTCAGGTTCCGTGTTGCATCGCCATCATGAAGACCCAAATGCAGTCAAAATTGCAAGTGTCACAATTTTAGGATGCTACATTTAGCCCCCACTTTAGCGGGAGTATAAGCGTACGCTCATACTTTCGATAAAGTACAAGGAAACAACATTGAAAAACTTTCACCATGTCAAGGAGGCAAGATACACCAAGCCCCCAGTGGACTAAGGATCTTACGACTTCGATTGACAAAGTAAAAGGGAAGATCACGAGGGAGAACCATGACTATCAGTAGTAAGGTTCCCTCACTATGAGTCATGTAAGAAAGATATCAAAAATTTTCAAGGCAAAGCTAAATTTGCCAAGAAATTTTCAAGTATCTTGAAAAGATATGAATGGGATGTAGTATCTTGAAAATATATGAATGGGATGTATGCCCCCCTGTGTTAAAGCAATCACACACGCCTCACCGGGGGTGATTGCTTTAAGGTAGTGATACATATAAGAAATGAGAAGGGAAAGGAGCACGTTATCACAAGGATTTAGCCCCCAAGTGTGAGATAAGCCCAAGGATAATAGACACAAAACACAAAGCACAAGGTGACTTCACTTTCCTCGGGGTCAGTATGCTGTATGATAATTCATGTATATCATATGTATGTATGCATAATTGTTCTTCATTCCCCAATCAAGGAAGGTCACCTAGAAGAAGGGAACACATGTGTCTTTTGAGTCAACATGAGAGAGACCAAAAGAGATCTCAATGCTTTGCATCGCCCTCAAGTAGACAACACTAAGGACAACAAATAGAAGAATGAGAATAACACATAGAAGAAGTAACAAAAGATCAAGAGAGGAGGAGAGAATCTGCTATGCTAATGAACTAGTCTAGCACGTCATCTACCCCCCGATCTTGCTGATCAATATTTCGGGAAGGTAGGAAACATGCTAGAGGAGGAACATCCAACACAGCAGATGGAGCTATCACAAGATCCAAACAAGGGCTATGTTCATGTTCCACGCCACGTTGTTCTTGTCTAGGAGCTAGGATAAGTGCTTTAGAAAACTCATTAGATAAATGGTTATCAACATCAACATATTAATATTCACTATCAGAATGAACAGGAGTAACATTTTCATCATGAATAACATTTTCATCTATATCATCATCAAGATTTATAAAAATAGGATCTTTAACTCGCACAGGATCAAGACCATCATGCATCTTATGTTTAGGAGATTTTGATTTTGGCTCAATTTTCAGCTAAGGAGAAAATGGAATAATACTAGCTGAAGGTGTTTTTGGGGATTGCAAAGTTTGAGAAGCAGCTGCCTGAGCTCTAAGACGATTCTTTCATCGACGTTCACGTGCAGAATGATTTCGTCTAGTCTTAGTAGGAAGATTAGGAGAGTGAGGAGGAGGAATGTTCTCATCCTTATCACTTGGGTGTTTAGGTTGTGGTCTCTTAGGTTGAACAATAGGAGAAGAGGAAGGTCTCTTCTCTCCATAAGAGGAAGGAGGAGGAACTGCTCCATACAAAGGAGGAATATTTGGTTTAGGAAGGAGACCAAGTCCATCATGACGAGGAGGTATAGGTCTACTTTTAGGAAGTTTATTAGATATAGGCATAGTCACATTCATAGGAATGGATTGGGAATCTTCTTGAGGAAAGACATTAGTTTTATCTTTCAAAGGAAGAACTTCCTTCTCAAGAATGATAGGAATATCAAGTTTGGGTGTTCTAGGTTCACTTAGAGATTGGATCATATCTTTTTTCCACTTTTTATAAGATTTGAAAAGATGATCACTCCGCGGTGGAAGAGATTGAAATTGTTTAGGCCAAAAATAATCAATAGGAACGCTAGAAATTCTTTCAGTTGGTTTAAAGAGACTATGATTGACAGTAACAACTTCACCATTATGGGGAAATTTCAAACACTTGTGAATAGGAGAAGCAATAGCTTTCATGGAAGATAGCCAAGGATAGCCTAGCTTCACACGAAATTGTTCAGATGATGGAATAATAGCAAAGTCCACATCAAGGGGTTTGTTATGGACCTCAATAGGTAATGTAATAGAACCAATTGTAGGAGAAGAAAATGCATCAAATAGTTTCCACAACCACATTTGTTTCATCATAGATCACTTGATTCAATTACAAAGTAAAAAGAAATTCTTCAGTAATGACATTAACCATGCAAGAAGGATCAATAAGCACTCCACGGCAAGGTGTATTCTTGAATTTTGCAACTATATATAAAGGACCATCAGGTGCCCTGATAGTTTCACTGGAATCAAATTTGATGGAAGGTTCTTTAGGGATTTTCTGCTGCTCTACAAAGTTAATCACATTTGGAGTCATAGACACAAGATCATCAGGTGAGACAGAGGAATCAGTAGTATCAATCGCATTAGAGGTATGAGAAGGTAATGGATCAGTAAAAATCTGAAGATTTTGGTTAGGAGGAGTTACAGATGTGTTGCCTTTATCATTCACACCAGAAACAGAGATAGTATTATTATCAATCAAATCTTGAATTTTACCCTTTAAAGCAAAACATTTTTCAGTATCATGCCCAGGATGACGATGAAATTGACAAAAAGATTTGTTATCAAAATAGGGCGAATTAATCTTTGTAGGATCTATTTGCCTTATAGGAGGGAGAGTAAGCACATTTTGTTCCAATAACTTATTCATAATACTATGCAATGATTCATTCAAAGGAGTAAACTTTCTTTCTTTCTTGAAAAACTTAGAAATAGGAGGCACACTTGATGTTGCATTCACATTGTTGTTGATGATGTTTTCATTGAATTTAATGGACTCTCTGTTCAGTTTAAACTTCCCAAATGGTTGTTGACTACTATCACCCTTATCACTCGGAGCCATAGGATTTACTTGTTCCATTTGACTCACAGTCAGTTGATAATTGTGAAGAGTTGTGCACAACTGTTGGAAAGAAGTAAACTCAGAAAATAGAAGTTTTTCTCTAATATATTTTTGTAAATTAGAAATAAAGATTCTTTGAATATCATTGTCAGGCACTGGAAAGGAAATTTGAGCATAAAAAATGCTTATATCTACCAATGAAATCAGTCACTTTTTCTTTAACACCTTGTTTACAATGCATTAAATCAATCAAAGTAACTTTAGGACTTATATTGTTTTGAAACTGTTGAATAAAAGCATTTGCAAGTTGTTCGAAAGAAGTAATAGAATAGGAAGGCAACGAGCAATACCATTGTAGGGCTTTATCTCTTAATGTTCTAGTAAACAGTTTTGCAAGCAACCTTTGGTCATAAGCAAAATCGGTACATATTGTTTGAAAGGTCTTAACATGTGTTAGAGGATCACCCTTACCATTATAAAGCTCCAAATGCGGAATTTCAACATGTTTAGGGGGGATAGCTCGAACAATGTCAAAAGAAAGTGGGCTCACGACATCAAATGTGGGCACACTAAACTTAGATTGATTCATAGAGGCAATTTGTTGTTGTAAAGAAGAGACAGTTTGTGCAAGATTGTTAACGGTCACTTCAGTCGAAGAGTTTATATTAGACGTGTTAGATTGTGATGGAGGTGTTATGTTATTGAAAGAAGGTAGAGAGTAAGGTGGTGGGATACTATGATAGTTAGTCATAGGAGATGATTGGAAAGGAGGAACACTACAAGGAGGAATGGAATGATTAAACGAATTGCCCCCTTGCGTCATGTTCATTTGTGGTGATATAATAGGAACACTTATTGAAGGAATGAATGAAGAATTTGGATTGAATGAAGGAAGAGGGTTGATTGAAGAAGAAGGATTGCCCCCATGACTGGTGATCATAGGGGGAATATCTTGTGTTGAAGTAGTCATTATGTTTGATGTAAAAGTAGGTATACTAGCAATAGGAGTTGTCAAAGGAATAGAATGATTGACTTGAGTAGGAGGTTGTGTATAACCCAAAGTTTTGGCACAACTTTTCATCGGCATCACAATCGAATCCACAATGTGTGCAATACCACGCAAAATATCAATTCCATTCTTATCACTTTGAACCATACGTTTTAAACCCTCAATTAATGAATAGTTTCGCTATCGGGGTATTCTTGAGACATCCATTGTTGAAAATCATCAAATTGATTATCCAATTTTGAAAGTTGTTCTACAGAAACCTCATGGAGAGCTTCTTCATCATTAAGAGGATTGGAGGAATTACTCATGTCCTTGTTAAAAAGGCCATTCAAATTAGGTTCCATCTCCTCAGTAATTAAACCTTGGAAAGACTTAATTCTAAGGCTTCGTCTAACGGGAATAGTGTAAGTAGGGCTTATTGTTGTAAAACTCATGCACTAAAGAAAGAGAGAAGATTTTGAATTTTAGAGGTAGAAAATTTCAATAAAATCAGCCAATCTCCTAGATTTAAGCTGTTAAATACAATCAGGACAATCTCCCGAAATTTTGAAAAAAATGTCCGGGACTGTGGCGAACGGAGTGCACACGGTCCTCGCAACTTTTTTCAAAATTTTCAAGGATGAAAGTGATGATGATTTTAAAGCTAATCTAAAAAAATTGGGTGATTTTACGATCTGTCGATAGGCCAAATTAAAGTTGCAATCTCAAAATTGAACCCTACCAAGATTGTTGAAAAATGCAAAATTTGAATTTTGAAAAAGGAGGGGGAAACTGAAATTTTGAATTTTATGATTTTAGAGGGAATACTAAAACCAATGCAAGCTTTGAAATTTAAAAATTGACTCAATTTCACGCAAAATTCAATTTTGAAAGTGGAAATCAAGGTTGTTGCAATTAAACACTTAATTTCAGAAGTCACAAATTGCAAAAATTTGAATAAAGCACTCAAATTTTGAATGAATGCTAACACACTTTTCAGATTTAGGACAACAAGAAACACAATTTTGATATGAATTTCAATTTCAATGATTTTTGAATGATTAGAAGCCTTAATCCAAGCAATCACTAGACCAACTTTGACTTTAATTTTGAAAGTGTTAAAATTGATAAAATGAGCCAAAATTCTGGATTTTAGCAGAAAAATACAGTAAGATCTAGCTCCCGAAATTTCAGAAAAAATGTCGGGGACGATGGCGCTCGGGGTGCACACGGTCCTCGCAACTTTTTTCCAAATTTTCAGGGATGAAAGATATTGTGATTTTATTGCGGAATCCAAAATTACAGCCGATTTGGAGGTGTTTTGATCAATCAAATTATCAATCAAAGGTTGAATCAAGAAGGTTTTAAAAATTAGGGTTTTGACACTTAACCACTTAATTTTCAGAATTAAAGCACAAATATGAATTGATAATTTGCAATAGAAGGGTAGATCTGAAACAAGCATTAACAATTAAACATTTCACAAGTTTAATTACTTAAAAAGAAAATTTTAGGGTTTTTATGCGATTAGCCTCTAAAATTTGCAAAAGATCAAACATGGAAATGTGATTAAGGAAGCAAATTTTTCAGATCTAGCCATGCATAATCAGAATGAGGATGTTCACGTTGGGTTCACCAAAATGTAAAGTGGAAAAATCGAACCCTAGTCATTCTCCCCTCCCCAACTCCGAGGAGAGAGAAGGGAGAGTCACTAGGGTTGATGGTTTTCACTTAGGAGAGACTTTACATTCAAAATAGGGGTTGAAACCCACAAGATCCAATCCCATGCAATGCAAGATTGGATTCTATATGAGTTTCAAGGGTTAAGACATCAAGGATACCCTCTTTTGTAAAGAAATGTAGATAGAAAGATTGAACTAGGAATGCATGTAAAGTAGGAAAGATTCGCTTATAAACAGAGATAGGGATATGGGATGAAGCTGCGGACCTAGAATTAGCAGTAAAATGTTGAGACGGTGCTATTCTGCAAATTTGAGCGAAATTTGACGGGATGATGGCGCCCGGCGTGCACACGGTCCTCCAAAAAATCCGCGAAACGAAGGTGGATCTGTTTGTCTCTGCACAAGGATTCCAGATCTTCAATTACAGCCGCGTACCTGCAACATACACACAGAAAAGAGAGGATGATTGGGGGGTTAGGGATGAGGGGTTTGCCTTTAGGTCAAACCCCGGTTTTGGAATTAACCAAGAAATGAGAATGCTGTAAATGTAAATGTTTGTAATGTAAACAAGTACTGATACCTTGTTGTAAGAATGTTTGTATTCTTACATGCAAAGGTGTAATGTATGTTGTATGTTGTATGTGATCTCCTCTTCAATGGTTGAATCCTTGTCTTGAATGCAACACTTAGCCTTGAATGGAGACTTAGAATGATCAATTGCTTGAAGGAATGCTTGAATGCTTGAATGTTTGAATATTGCTTCCGCCTTTTTTCCATCTACCAAAATGGGAGAGGAAATGTAGTTTATATACTTGTCAATTTAGGGTTAAAAGACTGATTTTACCGACCTTAGGCTGACCTGGGAAGATTATTTTCCAATTTGCAAACTTAAAGACCCGAAGCCCCATAAGAGACCGGGCCCAAAATAGGGCCAGGGACCAGGGCGCTGGGCACCATGGTCCTGGGGGACCAGGGTGCTAGGCGCCCTAGTCCTGAAGGACTAGGGTACTGGGCGCCATGGTCCCACCTCCAGGGACAACAGGGTGCAAGGAGGATTAGGCCAGGGTGCTGAAAAATGTAGTTTTTGATGTCATGAACAAGTTTGGGGGTCTCCATTCAGGTTCCGTGTTGTATCGCCATCGTGAAGACCCAAATGCATTCAAAATTGCAAGTGTCACAATTTTAGGACGCTACAGTATCCTTGAGGAAGAAGTGTACATAGAACAACCAGATGTATTTACTTTGTCTGAGGATAAGGATATGGTTTGCAGATTACATAAGGCACTATATGGATTAAAATAGTTATCAAGAGCATGGTATGTAATATTGCATGGACACTTGATCAAGATAGGATTCCAACATACCAGTGAGGTCAGTAACATATAACTTAAGACTAATGGAGATAAAATATTGATAGCTGAAGTATTTGTTGATGATATAATTTTTGGTGGTGATGATGATTTATTTATGGGTTTTGCCAAGGAGATGAAGAAAGAATTTGAAATTTCTCTTATCGATGAGACTAAATTTTTCATTGGGTTGTAGGTCTAGCAATTGGATGGTGGAATATTTATCTATCAGAGTAAGTATGTTAAAGAGGTGTTGAAAACATTTGGCATGGAGGATTTTAAACTGGTTGGTACTCCAATGGTGACAGGGTACAAGTTGTCCAAACAAGATGATTCACTATCTATTGATGAGAAGAAATACAAGTCAATGATTGGTAAATTGCATTATGTTGTTCATAGAAGGCCTAATATTGCACATGTTGTTGGACTAGTTTCTAGATTTCAAAAAGATCCCAAGGAGACTTGATTGTTAGCGATGAAAAGGATATTTCGGTACTTGAAAGACATAGTAGATTATGGTTTATGGTATCCTTGTAAAGGTGATTTCTATTTGAATGTGTTTACTGATGCAAATTGGGCAGATAATGTTGATAATCAAAAAATCACTATCGGTGGAGCTTTTCTTCTTGGAGGTAGATTGGTTGCTTGGACAAGTAAGAAGCAAAATTGTGTTTCTGAGTCAACTACAGACGTAGAGTAGTGTAGGGGAACCTCTTCAAAAAGTTAATCATGCAACTGATGATTAAGGCTAGGATCTTAGGGTCATTGTGAATGTCTTTTGTGTGTGAACTTTTCATGTATTCAATAAAGACCCCACCATGTACACCAATGTCACAAATTAAGCATCTTGATAAGCCAGTTTGGACAATTTGGTCAATGGGGATAGTAGGATGTTTGTTTTGGTGTTTGATAGGTTTTTAGGGTGTCTTAATGGTGTTTGGTTGATCCAAGTTGTGTGGATCCCAAGCTCGTGGTGTTGACAACTTTTGTGTCAAAATGCAACTTTTGAGAGCAAAAGTGCAACTTTTCAAGTTAGGGTTGTTGTAAGCCTCTCAACGACTCCAACCTCTTCAAAATTTAGTTTAAAACCATTGGAGAGGGCTATAAACCTTTTGGACATGATTCCCAAGGTTACGTTGATTGTGGTTTTTGTTTGGAAGCAAATAAACACCGAATAAACTGAGTTTTCCTAGAAATTCTGAGTTTGCAGAGATTGTACGTCCTTGTATGGATTGAATTGGACAAAAAAATTCATGGAGTAGTTGGATGGTTGAATCACCTTTGATTTGGTAGTGGTCTAAGGTCCTGAACATTTGTGAGTATGGAGAACCCTTCAAATTTATGATTGTTACCTAGAAAGTAAGGGTTTGGCTACGGTTTTAGCCAAAAATGGCCATATCTTGCATTCCTTTCACCTAGAAGTTTCTTCCTTTGGTGGAGTGCAGGATTGGCCTATTTATTTTAGGATTTTTATGGGGTCTTGTAGGGAAGACTTGGTTGTGAGGAGTAAGATACAAATCTAGGTAGGCATCTCCATGTGACTACCTCATGCAAAATTAGGACAGTCACCCTAAAACCTTGTAGCGGTGGATTCTAGGTGTGCAACCCTAGAATTAGAAGTTATTTACCATCCCCCACATTCACATGCAATTGTTTTTTCATTTTCAAATGAATAAATGATGGTTACTTTGTAAAATAGGCCTAATCACCCTAATTAGGTCTTGAGGCTTCTAAGGGGTTTAGACCCTTAAAGTGAAAATCTTGCCAAACCATTTTGGGGATGAAAGTAAATCCAAAAAGGGTATTTGAAAAGGAAATTATTTTTCCATGGTGTATGTAAGATTTTGGATTTAAGATCAAATCTCTCGCTAAATAGGGCTACTAGCCAGAGGGGTAGGTTTCCAAAGGAGGTCTAAGGTATTGAAGACAAAACATAAACTAATGTTTGGAATATTCCTTATCTGGAATGAGTGGACCAATTCCAAATCCCCCAATTGTAGGAGTCGTGGAGTGGTGCAATAGAGAAGTTGAAGCCTTTTACTCATCTTGAATAGATATTGATGGTCTTAAAAAGCACTAAGAGGGGGGGGTGAATCAGTGACACCAAAACAACCACAACTTTAAACACTAACCGGTAGATGAACTAAAATAAGAATTTGAACAAAATACATGCTATCCAAAATGAAATAACAATATCCACATAAAATAGAAGATCCACCATAACACAAGTGTTTATATGTAGAAAACCCAAATAGGTAAAAACCATGGTGAGATGGAACTCACAAGTTAACTATCTGCAGTAATAGAAAATTGACCAATTAAGGTCTTACAAAGTGCTCTGCTAGGAGCGAATATTGTTAGAGATCCCAAGCTTGATTAGAATCTTATACCCTGTTAGGAGTACTACCCTGTTAAGAGTAACCTTGTTGGAGGATTTTAGAATCCAAACTAATGGATCACTTTGTTAGAGGATTTGTACAATGAAGCTTGTTAGAGCTTACTCAGTTAGGGGATTTGATTATGTTGTAATGATTAGAAAACAACAAGAAAGATTTGATTTGTTCTGAGTAGCACAAGACTTGCTTGATCAGATCTTTCTAAATACATTCAATACTGTTCTTCTTTTAAACACTTATCGCTCTTCAATAAAAGATTTCACTCTTTATACATATCAGTATTCACATAAAAAATCCTCTTCTATATTAGTTCTCTCTCTTTAAATGATTCACTAAGATGTCCTTAAATAGACATAAAAATCTTATGTCGGCCATAGGAACACAATTTCCTAGGTGCAGTGTATCTAGACATTTAAACATAACTCATCACAAAAATGTGTTGGGACTCATGAAATTTGGTGAATTTGAGAGGCCCATTTCAATTTTTTGCAGTTGCATTTTCAAATGACCACCTAATGAATCAACCTAATAGGCCTACTTTGAGGGCATGCAAAATGGAGCCAATCAATCATCAAGAGGTAAAGCTTTGAAATGTGTTGTACACCTTTCATTTGGCCTATCAAGTGTTATACAACTTTGAGATTTCAGTTTGGATCAGTTTATCAAGTACCCATTTCAAGGGGTGGACTAAAAGCTGTTCTAGGTGCAAATGCAGATTTTAACAAGTGGCCTACTTTGAGTGCCTATAACTTTTTCCCAGTTGAGTGTTATGAAGAAATTTAAAGTGTACTAAATTCTATGCATATAAGTTTTCTTCCATGCAAAGTTTCAAGTCTTTATGAATCCATTTTCTTAGTTTGGCAAGATGATTTCTTGAGCCACTTCATTCAGTTTTCTGCATTTTCATTGCTACATCTTTTTAAGTGGCTATTTTCATGAGCGCACTATTTACACCCTATAAGCCTCCCAGTCAAACTGAGCATTCTAAGGTCTTCTTTGTACTTCAAGGTATCTATGTTGGCAAATGCACACTCCAATGAGAAATTGTAGGTGATTGAAGGTATTGTCATTGATGGCAATCTTACAATCATGTGATACTGGCAGGCAGACACATGCACTGACACTGAAAAGGAAGAATATCGACATCTTGGCTGATAACAATTTTGTATAAACATATTTTGTAATTAATTGTAAAATCTTTTGTAAGCCGACATGGCAGATTGTAATATGACTCATATATGTTTGAGATCATTGTAGATCATTTAATAGGTGATTGAAAAAAGGAATATAGCAGACCTAATGTGCAAATTATTAGGTTAAGGGTTTATATATATAGCAGCGCTTAAACCGGTACTGAATCTGGCATAGCAGATGCTAATCTGAAGCAGTAAAGAACACTAGATTAGTATAATCCATTTTTGTAAGTCAGTGTGACTTCTTTTGTAACTGAGCAGTGAGCTCGAGGCACTTGGCCTTCCTGCATGTGCAGGCCCCTATTGTAAGTAGTAATATTCTCTTATTGGATAGTAAGTGAATATTGTGGGTCACAAATCCCACCGAGGTTTTTCCCACACCGGGTTTCCTCATTAAATATTGTGTTATGGTGTGCTTCTCATGTTGTGGTTGTTATTCTTATTTGCTGCATTATTTCTGGTTTACGAGTACATAGTTTTAATTTGTTTTTCATGTTAGAAGTTGAGAAAATTATCTAACCGGTTAGATACTGATTCACCCCCCTCTTAGTATCTTTGCGAATCCTAACAATTGGTATCAGAGAATGGTCCTCTATTTTCAAAAGCCTAATAGCTTGAGGAAGATCTTGTCATCGGTAGAGATGGAAAATTTGAGAAAACAATTGGAAACAACTCTTTTAGACTATGATGCAGAAAAAGTGAAGAATATAAAACTTGAAGATGATCTGAAGGCTGCTCAGGATATTATTCGAGGACTGCAAGAAAATTTCACTATAGCAAGGAATAAAAGAAGAGAACTTTGTGAGAAGATGCAAAATGAGGAAGATGAAAAGGAAACTCTTAATGATCTAGTGAACCAACTGAGACAAGATAACTGTATAATGAAGAATGAGATGCAAGATATGACTATGAGATTTTGTAAAGAAATTGAAGATAGAAAGAAGAATGAAGATGATTTGACTAGAAGACTAAATGATGCTGGAAATGAAAACACAAGACTCAGTCATGAAAATGATATGTTGAAGACAGATCTGACGCATACACAAAATGATAGAACTAAACTCATGAGACAAAAAGGAATCTTGGAAGATGAACTGACTATTGCAAATCAACACAATGAGAAATTCAAGAAAAGTTTAGAACAACTTGTTGACATGCTGAAGAATCAGAAACCTAATGGTGATACAAATGGCCTTGGCTTTGAAACTAGTGAAAGCTCTGGTACTGCAAACAATCATGATCATAGGAAACCGGTAAGACAACCTAATGCTTACAAATTCAATGGGAAATGCTTTAACTGTAACAAGTATGGTCATAGAGAAAATCAATGTAGATCTAGAAATTATCAGAACACTAATACACCCACCGGTCAATGTTCCAATACAACAAAGTTGGTCATAATTAAGAAAATTGTAGAATGAATGTAAGATGTTATGTTTGTGGAAGATTTGGACACCTATCTAATCAATGCAGAACACATACTAGCATAGGATATGGGAAAGCTATTTAGAAAAACAATGTGACTTGTTATGCTTGTAACGAAATCGGACATATTGCAATTTTGAAGGGTGAAGAAAAGGTTGAAGAGGTAAAGCAAGAATTCTCAAAACAATGGATCAGAAAGTCAGATCAAAATGTTGATGAGAATACTCCTCCACTAGTAGATCAGAGTAACACTCCACTGGCAAGAGAGTCCTCATCTAACTGAAGGAAAATCCTTTGGAGGTTTAGCAACAAATTGAAAAACATGCTATTATACCCTCCGTTGATGGTAAGAAGTCAAATTACTTCTATACTGGCAGATGAGTTAAGTTGTGACTTAAACCAACAAGCATTAAATGTGGTGGTTGGAGAAAATAACATTATAAAGCAAGTGTTTTGGCTCCTTTTTTCATTCACTGAGCATTCAAATCTTCGAGAGCGCGAAAATTTTTCGAGCGAAGACATCCTTAGCAAAAAAGTGAAGCAATTCATCCAAGCATTTCATCCTTAAGGGAAATTGAGGTATTTATAACTATGGCTTCTTCATCCACTCCTAAATTTATTGCAAACCCTACTGTGATTGAGGTTATCAAGCGCCCTAGACCCGTATTCAAACTGGTTCCCAAAATTGCGAAGAAAGATGATAGCATAGGTGCATTCTCTCAAATTCCTTAGGGAGTAGTTTATGTTGAAGACCCTAGGATATACATACATTATCATATAGAGGAATTAAGTGATGATGAGATCAAAAACATGTATAGGACTGTGATTTGTGATATAGATGGTAATGTCAAGCCGGAACATAAGGTAGTAGAAACCCTAGGCTTTGTGGATATTCGTAGCATTCTTGATTTTCCCGAAGATGTAATAAGAATAGTTCTAAGCAGAGTCCATGGTAAATTATTTTGGTTGGATTCAATTCATAAAATCACCAAAGAAGCAGTGAAAGTAGTAACAAGGTTACCTTCCATCGGTAGTAGGCCTAACAGAACAAAGAAGGTCCCAAATGACATAGTGATGAAACTAACTGGTGCAACTTTTGACAAAAGATCTCTAAGGGTAAATGATCTAAAGGACATCAATGTCAGATTTATCAGTATGATCTTAGGTTACAAAGCCACACATGCAAATAGGTTGAACTCTGTTTCTAGCCTATGTATCAAAAGTGCATATGACATGATAAATGATAATACTAGAATAGATGTGTGTGAATGGCTTAAAGATGAATTGATAGACAATCTAAAGAAGATTAAAGGAGATAAGAAAGGAGCCTTTAGATTTGGAAATTTGATTGTTTGCCTAATGTTGTACATTACTAAGCAAGTACCTAGTATTGGTAGAAGAGATTTTGGCTTTGATATACCGGTAGGAAACCAACTATTGGATTTATTAAACAATATGGTAGAAGACAGAGAGAAAAACATAAATGAGCATTTTCAAGCATTGAATGCTCGAATGAAAACAAGAGTAAGACTGTCATAGGCAATTGTAGATAAATATCATAAGGAAATATGTTTTGTAATCAAGAAAGATGAAATCTGGATGGAGGCAGTTGTCCCTAGAACTATCTAGGTAACTGAAATGGGCTATGAAATAGATGATAATATCATAGAAACTTATGCAAAAGCCCTCCTTAAAGCACCAAAGGAACCCACTGAGAAAGTCTTTCAAATTATGGAAACAATTGAAAGTGGAATTCAGTCAAGAAAAAGGGTTAAGAGGGTTGAAGAAACAGTAAGGAAAGGAACCCGACAAGAAAAGGCAATTAAGGAAGATGTTTTGAAAGAAACTGGTATAAAAGAAAGTGAATTGGAAGGACTTCAACCGGAAGCTCATCTTTCATTGGTTGGAACTTCCTCTGAGAGTGATATGCTAGTGGTATTCAAAAGGGTAGAAAGGAAAAGAAAACCCTCACTGGTACCCTCACCCACTCCTAGAAAAACAAGACAAAAGCAATAGGCAGTGAGTCCTCCAGTGAAGAAGTTAACTCCTAAGAAGAAGAAGAAGGTAAAACAAGATATTGCTCCCCTAGATAAACTCTTAAGTGAAATAACTAAAGATGGAAAGTTGAAAAACATTAGCAAACTATACACCACACTATCTGCTGATGACAAAGAAAGCATAGAGAATAGTGTAATTTTACACTTGGACATTTACAAGAAATTCTTGATGAAATACCAAACGATTTGTATAGAAGATTAGAAGCCAAAAGGTTAGCCATTGTTGAGCTGGATAAGAAAATAAAAATTGAAAAATTACTTGCAATGCATCCAGTTAACTCACCTGATGAAATAGACAAATAAATCAATGAAGCTAACCGGACAGTATTTTCATTTGCTCACCGACATGTAGCACTGATGGTAGGTAGAGTGAATGAAGTCTCTGAGGAAATAGCAGATGCATGGGACATATTCTTTGTAGAAAAAGAGAAACAGGAAGAGTTACAAAGACCCAAGACTATTAGAGTATACCAAAAGGACAGGGATAAGGGAAAAGGTAAGGTAGGTGGACCTCCAAGGCTTAAAATAACTGATAATGTGCTCCCACCTCTTGTTGATACTCCACCGGCACATACTATAGACAACCAGCCGGCCACTGAGAGTATGGAGACTCCACTACAAGATATTAATCCTAAGTCTAAAATTTTGTACACTGTAAATATAGACACACATGAAGTAAATGTTGTGGTTGATAGAGAAACCACTGAGAATAAGAAGGAAGAAGTGACTACTAAGTCACCAGCTGCAGATGTTGATATTGAGGTTAATAACATTGTAAACATGAGCACAGAAAAACCTACTCTAACAGAGCAACTAGCAGAGGACACCACTGGTAAAAAATTAGAAGAACCGGTAGATAAAATTGAAAAACAATCAGGAGAACTAGAAATTGACAATACAAAGGTACAAACTGAGAAAATGGAAGTGCATACAGAGACTACATCTGAGAAACCAGCCGTTGAGAGCTTAGAGAAACCCTCTGCGACACAGATGGAGAAACTGGAACAAAAACAAGTTGAGACACAAGTTTAGACAGAGATAGTGCCATCAGCTAAAAGTTAAAATCCTAAACCTTTGCTAGTAGAAATGCAAACACAGACTGACCTACTAGAGGTTGAATCAAGCAAGGTGATTACTACAACCAGTAGCATGGATACTGTGAAAGCAGTTGGGTAGACATCTGGTACTTCAATGTCAGAATTCTAACCTACAAATGTCACAGAGGTCTTATTGAATTCAATAAAGAAGATCATAGAGTGCAATGCACAAGCCTATAAGGCTATAGATGATACAATCCCTACTCTTAAATTGATAGCACCTAAATGCATTGTGAATAATAAGGATTCTTTAGGTCAAGTAGACACATTGTCTAAATTCATCACTGGCAACATTTTGATAGTTGATCAAATAAATGAGAACACATTTAAGGAGAGATTGATTAAGGAAAAAGAGAAATTATTTGAGGAAATTGTGAAGAAGAACAAGGAGAAAATGGACACCTTATTACCGGATCTAGGAAAAACAATTTTAGATTTTAAGAAAATGTACATGGATACTTGCAAAATAGACATCTTGACACAGGATATAGATTCAATGATCAGCATAACTCAAACTGAAATAAACAATATTGCTGACAATTTGATAGGTACATCCGATTCATTTTGGAGATAGAAAAGAAAATTGCAGATCTAGAAGAGAAAATTGAGAAGTTAGAGAAGGAAAAAGATAAAGTTCAGAGAACACAAGAGGCATTATAGGAAAGCAAATGATTCAGCGATAGTTTAAAACTGGTTTTGTCAGATATATTCTAGATTGTAACCCACCAGTTACAAAAATCTAGGCATGAACCACACTCCACTGACAACAAATGACAACCTTTGGCATTGATATCAAAGGGGAAGTAGTGTGATGAGAAAAATGATCAGAATAGGACATCATCAGCTCAGAGGGAGCATACATTTTTGGGCACACAATTTTGGTAAGACAAATTTTGGGAGATTCCTTTTAGACATCTTTTTGGACACTTTTTGATTTTTCTCATGAGTGTTGCCATCAATGCCAAAGGGGGAGATTGTTGGCAAATGCACACTCCAATGGAAAATTGTAGGTGATTGAAGGTATTATCATTGATGGCAACCTTACAATCATGTGATATCGGCAGGTAGACATAGGCACCGACACCGACAGACTCTACACTGGCATACAAAACACTGACACTAAAAAGGAAGAATACCGACATCTTGGTCGACAATAATTTTGTATAAACATATTTTGTAATTAATTGTAAAATATTTTATAAGCTGACATGTTAGATTGTAATATGACTCATATATGTATGAGATCATTGTAGATCACTTAATAGGTGATTGAAAAAAGGAATATAGCAGACCTAATGTGCGAATTATTAAGTTAAGGGTTTATATATGTAGTAGAGCTTAAACCGGTACTGAATCTAGCATAGTCGATTCTAATTTGAAGCAGTACAAGACATTGGATTAGTATAATCCATTTTTGTAAGTCAGTGTGACTTCTTTTGTAACTGAGCAGTGAGCTCTAGGCACTTGGCCTTCCTGCATGTGCATGCCCCAATTGTAAGCAGTAATATTCTCTTATTGGCTAGTAAGTGAATATTGTGGGTCACAAATCCCACCGAGGTTTTTTCCACACCGGGTTTCCTTGTTAAATATTGTGTTATGGTGTGCTTCTCATGTTGTGGTTTTTATTCTTATTTGCTGCATTATTTCTGGTTTACTGGTACATAGTTTTAATATGTTTTTCATGTTATAAGTTGAGAAAATTATCTAACCGGTTAGATATTGATTCACCCCCCCTCTCAGTATCTTTGGGAATCCTAACAATCTATGCCTTAGATTTGGGGGTCTACGGAGATCATTTGACATTTTTAAGAAAGGCATTTTGAGGTCCCTCCGCATTGGTTTTATCAGGTTCATAGTCTTGACAGAGCTAGTTGGTCATCTTTGACAATTAATAATTCTTCACTCGGGATTCGTCGTGAGAAATGGCTTGGCAGAGTGAATTCTTATATATCAGACAGTACGCTTGTCGGTTTGCAAAGTCTAGAAAGGTGTTTTGACTAGTTTTAAAATTACATCTTTGGGATTAAATGCAAAAAAATGGTGCAAGCGCCTAAAAGTTGTGAAACTTAGTTTAATGATCAGAAAATAGTGTCGATTGATTTCAAAGGCATGTTCAAGGTTCCTGAGGTGTTTTCAATGGTCAGTTGCATGAAAATGATTTTTTTTTTTAGCCACACCCACTTTGGGGCCCGACCTAACTTGTAGCTTCATGCATTTTTTCAGGCAAAGTTTAAATTGTTATTTTAAATCATGTCTTTTATGATTTAAGAGATATAGAAGAAGCTAGAGAATATTATAAGAGCAATATGGACATTAATGGTACATTGAAGCAAATGCCTGGCTATTTGATAGCTGAAAGGGCGTAAAACCAAAGTTTTCAAATTTTGGTAGCATTCTCCCAAGCAAATGGTTGGAAAATGTTAAAATGTCTCAAACCTTGAAAGTAAATGCATTGGCAGGTGTAAATCCAATTCCACAACCTTTGCTAGGTCCTCCCTTGCTAGCCGTAAAAAATAAATGAAAAGAGACATGGAAACTTCAGCAGGATGCATGTTTACTAGTCATAAACCCAATTCCACAACTCTGCCAACGCCCTCCCTGCACCATGGAATGGGCATCTAAAACTTCAAACAAAATGCAAGTTTTGCATGGTATAGGTGAAAAAAATTTAAAAATCTTTAGCAGTGCTATTGGTTGGTGTTATGCCAAACCTCCTTTCTTCTGTGAACAATGTTGAAAAGGCAGATTGAACTCCATGCAAATGTAAATGGTGAATGCCAAATCCTCCTCCTTGCCCATTGTACATGGCTGGTGAGGAAGAGAAAGAAAGTTTCAACCAAATGCTTATGGCAGGTGCAAAGCCTAAAGCCCTCCCACATGACAAGAATGAGTGCAACACTCCCCATTTGAAAATGTGGTTGTTGAAAAGGCTAAAGAACCTCAAGCAAATTCAATTTGTAGATGTATTGCCAACAACACCCTCCTCCTGTGTAGTGATTGAAAGGTAATTAAAATTTCTGCAAATGAAATTAGTAGCAAGTGCATTGGTAGGAGTAAAATGTGGTGTTTGTAGAGGCAAAATTAAACTCTCAAGCAAATGTATTACCAGGTGAAAGCCCAAATTCCATAACCTTTGCCCATTCCTCTCTGCATGGTATGTTAAAAGGAGAAGCTTTAGAAAGTTTCAAGAAAATGCAATGGTAGGTTTAACAGCAAAACCCATGGCCTTTGCTAAATTTCTCTATGTGGTGCTAGAAGGGCAGTAAAATAAACTCCAACAAAGACAACTGGTAGGTGTAAAGAAAAATCCATGACCTTGCCAACATCTTCCCCTGTCGTGGCAATGGAGGAAGGAACTAAGTCAAAGGAAAACCTTTCAGCAAATGAAACTTCCAGATAGTCTCAAAAACTTTCAAAAAATGCATTTCCAAGCAAAAGACATTAATCCGACATTGGCTGGGCGAAGAGACATTTTGGTATTTAAATGTATGACTACACACTTCTATAGTGTCAAAGCTTAAAGGTTTTTGATGCAAGGTGCAAGCTTGGCACCTAGTGGACCCCATGCATGTATGCATGATTCTCGAGGTGACCGATGAGCTAGTTGGTGACCAGGCAGACCCCACGTGTGCATAGTTCCAGAGTTGAGTGAGTTTTGTAGTGAAAGAATGAGTTAACTGGTGAGCAGGTTTGATGTGATCGAACAACGGTCATTATACCACATAAGGAAGATGCTCGACAGTTAAGCGATGTGACTCAACAACAAACCACTAATGGTCATGGTGAAAGCTAAGGTAATTAAAGATTGTGCGAGTTTGCAAAAGATCAACGGTGGTTGCTATTTTGCAATGAAAAGATGCTCAACGGTTAAGTGGCATGACTCAGCGACAAACCACTAGTGGTTAGTGCAAGCGGTTAAGGTGTGCAGGTAGTTCGATGGTAGTCCAGTGGTGGACAGGTGGTTGTCCACAAGCTGGTGAGATGGAGCTAAGCTGGCAGGTCCAAGTATCATCCCAAGTGGTGCAACAGGCGAATCATAAGTTTCCATGTGGCAAGATGCAGAGGATAAATTGGTGAAAAATTAAAATTAAATGTAAAGTCCTGACTATTGTAAAAATTGAAAAATTTAAATGATAGACCCAATATGAGTGATTAATTTGCCTGAGGGGTATTTTTTGTCCAATCATATACATATCATATACTGTTGGAAAGCTCTTGGGACAAGAAATTAGTCATATGGTTTGTTTCAACAAACATGAGATATTTTGAGAGCAGTTTCCATGGGAAGGAAAGGAGATATTTTTGCAGTTAGGGAAAAAGGGACACTTGGAAATCTCTAGTGCATTCTGATCTTTTCCCCCCTCCTTTATATTCCCATTTCTTCTCAATTGTAAGGGTTGCCATAATTTTTGTGAGAAGGCTCCAAAATTCTATTTTCCAGTGGATGGCATTTTTCAGTTTTAACAAATGACAGGGTATTTCTTCTGGGTTTTTTAGTGTTGTCTTTGCTATAAGTTTTGTTTTAGTTTGCATGTTTACACATATGCAAGGCATGTGTGAGTTTCCACAAAATTGTCTCCAACATACCATTTGAATTTATACAATTTCATTTTATCAAGGGTAATTTGGATTTGTCTCTTTTAGTCATCTCTGAGAGTGTAATGTTTGTATTTTGGGTATTCTTCAAGGAAAGATTTAAATCCTCAAACCCAACGTTAATGATTTTGAGTGTGTATATTGGATATATATAAGTATTATTCTATGATAGAGTATAGGATTGTATTGATGTAATGCATTAATACATGAGAATTTAATGTGGAAAGTAACTTGTAATTGAGATCTCTCTTCTAGTTTTATGCATGACTCTGTGGCCAGGATTAGGCACTGGTCTTTTATAATGTTGAAGGATTGTCAGAACACCAATTTTAAAATCCAATCAAAATATCTTTTGCTTTCTATTTTTTGGTAGTGTTCCATCCATCTCATGATTCAAACATTGCTAAGTTGTAAGTGTAGATCTAGCCCATCTACTGTACCCTCCTTGTTTTTGAACCTTTTGAGATTCATCTTCTTTTGTGGATGTTGTCTTGTGTGTAATGGGTCTGATTCAATGCATCAAAGGTACACCCACCTAGGTTTTGCAAAGCCTGAAGAGTAGAAGGATTTAGATCCTTGTTACATTGTCCAAGTCTAGAGGTTCTTCATAGATTGAAATTGGCTATTTCATAGATCAATTGCAGGTGAACTTGGGTTAACTAGTTTTGGTGAACAACAAAAATGGTGACTCTGTTGGGGAAGTGTTGTAATAAATCATATTGAATCGAATCCCAGATGTTGTGCTTATCCAATTTGAGGAAAGAGTCATTAAAGTGTTGTAAATCTAAAAGTACTTTTAGATCTGTTGTTATTTGCCTGGTAGTGTTGTATGAAGTCAGGAATATCTTCTTTTTTGTCATGAGAGTCAATTACTCTCCAATTGTTGAAAGTTTGCTATCCTTTTGTCTTTGTGTAAGTCTAGATTTGTTCATGTTCTATGAATGATTTTATAAATTCTCACAGCAGTGAGTGGTGACTCTGAAAGATCTCTGCACTAGTGTGCATTATTGTAAAAAATTTAAAAGATATGGTGAGCTTGCAACACAGATGTAGCAGAGGCTTGGAGTTTTAAGATTGAAGGTCCTAGTCAAGGAAAAATAAGAAGTGAACATCAACAACAATTTTTTCTCCAGGTATTCCTCAAAGTATTCATGAAATCATTTTGTTCCTTATAAGATGAAATAGTCACCATTAAAAGGAAAAGAAATTTCCAGTTTACATACTTCATGTTTTGAAATAAATTTTAGTAAAGTGATGGGAGAAGTATGTGGTTGTGAAAATTATGACTGCATGTATTTTGAAAAGAATTTATGAAATAGTAAGGATGAATGGTCATTGTCTAAGTAATGGTTCAGTAAATGTTATAAACTTGATGGATTTAGATGTTGTTCCTATATCTAAAAATCCTTTGTCAAATCTGAAAGAAATTGATAAAGAGATTGAAATATGTCTTCAAGAGATCCAAGATAAATTCATCTAGTTTATAAGAAAGAATGTTAGGTCTTGGAAACAACTGATAGGGGGTGGGGGGGTGAATCAGTTGTCAACAAATTTCAAACCAAAAACAACTTAACCAACTCAATGCTTAATACCGGTAAACCAGTTAAGTATGTCAGTAAATAGTTTTAAAAATTAATAGCTATACCGGTAAAGATTAATGCATGAAACATAAACACAAAGTCATCCACAACACATGACACCAATATTTGTACGTGGAAACCCTATAAGGGGAAAAACCACGGTGGGAAACCTTGCCCACAATTAGCTGATACTACTGCAGATAGTAAGTGTACATAAATGGGGTCTACACATGCAGAAAGGCTAATAGCCTAGAGCTCACTTCTCAAACACAAAATGGGAGTCATGCTGACTACAGTTGGATGGTTAAATATTGAGAAGGTTGTTGATGATTATGGATAAAACTAATTAAGGATGTTTACTATCTTAATATTATTATTTTGTCATTGATGTCAAGAAATTGATTTTTTAATTTAGTATGATGTTGCCATATCTTAAGAAGTATGATTTGATGAGTATAAAGATGTCGGTAAAAGACACAAAAAGAATGTGATGAATAAGGGGAGGAATAAGTTATTCAATGGGAAACTATTACCGAGTTAGACAATGATGAGATCATGATGTTGTTACTACTTATCAAATTGCCATTAGTTTTTATATTCCAAGTCATACTATATACTCTAGTCGGTTAACACTACCAAATCATGCAGTCGGTACACACAGAGAAGTCGGTATGCACAGTCTAGTTGGTTACAAAGGAAAGCAGTCACAGAATGCAGTATACACTGAGCTGTCTACCGAGTATCTTTTCATGGCTACTGAGCAGTAAAGATGACACACCGAGTGAAATGTGTTACCAGATACATTGAACCTGGACATGCATATGAAAACATGTTACAAGATCGAGGCACATCGAACTGTTATTACATTGGAAATTGCACTAGAAGATTATGTATGATTTTGAAATCGATCTAACCAATGAAATATTTTGTATAGTTATTCATTTGAGGAATCTTGTTTATAAGATCAAAGCAATGAAATAGATCACCGTCTTAAGAGATCTATTTATACAGCATGAGTTAAGGGTGTATATGTGTGTAAGAAGACTGTTACAGAGACACAGAGGTCACCAAGAAGGTTTTCAAAGAACAGACGAAGAATAGAGTAAATAGAAGGGTTTACCGAGTTGCTATATGGGTTACTGAGGTATTTTATAAGCAAGGTAATCTATTCTGAGCACATAGAATCTGCTATAACATTTTAGATGAAAAGTTGTAGATATTTGTAATGATTTTATTGTAATATTGTGAAGTAGAAAGAGAAACCTTTAATAGGGTAAAAGACTCTAATCAAGTCTATAAATTGTAAAGCCTCTAACCAGGTGGAGCATTCAGAATAAATATTGTAAAATCCTTTAGCAAGGTAGATCTAACAGATCTTGTTACTCCTAACAGGGTAAGCTATCAGAAATAGCTAAAATGTAGCTCTAACCAAGCACTCTTTATTATTGTAGTAGTGAAGTTGTGGGTGCCATCCCCACCACATTTTTTCTCTCTAACCAAGAGTTTTTGCGTAACCAAAATATATACGTTATGGAGTGAATCATGTATGATTGTTATCTATTTGCTTTAACTTTATTTTATCTTGCTACACTATTTTATTTATGCATAATAGTAAAGTTAATATTCAAGAAAAGTTTTTCAGTACTGATTCACCCCTCCCCTCTCAGTACATTAGCTTTCCATATTGGGCCTAAGAGATGTTTAGATTGTTTTGATATCATACATATGTTATTGATTGTAAGGTTAATACTATACTATATTACCGAGTAAAGAACCTAGTCGGTAAACCCTAAGGAACCTAGTCGGTAAACCCTAAGGTTATCACTATCGGTTAATGAAGGCAGAATGTCTACAGAGTGAAGTTTAGTATTTACCGAGTTGCAACCGAGTAGTAACAGAATGCATTGAATGAATAAAAGCATTATTTAATGAAGGAAGTTGATGAGCTGGCTATGATTAAATAATTGGTATGCCATGCATGAAGTTTGTTTTAGAATCTATGGCAAAGGAAAATCAGTAGGAATATCTACAGCTCAAATTGAACAGCAATACCCTAACACAAGTTCCAAGAAATGTATGCAAGTTCCAAGGCAGGGTAAAATGTTTTCAGATCGAAGGATACATTGAACATGGTCAAGTTTGAAAATCTGATGGCTATGATTGATAATGGGAAATGTGATGAAGGAGATTGAGCAATTGGTGAATTGTTTATAAATAAGGAACTATTGATAAACAATGCATGCGGGCAAGTGTATGTAGAGGGATGCTACAAAGTGATTACCGAGCACTAAAGCTTGAAGACCTATTTGAAAAACAAAGTATCGAGCCTAGCAGATGGACAAGATTAGTCCTATTGTATTGAGCAAATAAGAATCTGCTTTAGCATTTTTAGATGTAAAGTTGTAGATAGATTTCTATAACTGTTATTTTGTAAAGTGATAGAAAATCTCTTAACCGAGTGGACTTAACAGTCTTATTTGTAAAACCCTCTAGCAAGGTGACATTCTAATTGAGTGTTTGAAATCCTTTAATAAGGTCACTTCTAACAAGGTGAAGATCCTAACAGATCTGAGGGAAATCCCTTAACTGGGTCACATCTAGCAATGTGTTTGTAATCTTTAATAGGATTTTCTTTTAACTGAGCATACTCTAGAAGTGTATATTTCTTAGTGGGTCCGAAATCCCATAGTGGTTTTTCCCTATTTGGGTTTCCATGTTAAATCTGGTGTTATGAGTGTTATGACGTTTATATGTTTTTGAGTTTGCATGTTTAGGAGTTTTGGTTATATTGCTGAAGTATATGTTACCAAGGTTGAATCTGTTGTTTTTATGGAAGATTAAGTTTGTATGATTTACCCCCCCCCTCTCATCTTATTAGCTTGGCATATGTACTTAACATTAAGTATCGAAACTATCAATTGGTATCAGAGCTTTAGACTCTGGAAGAAAAAGTTTAAAGGTACTTGAGGCAAAGACCCAAAGATGTATAAGAGGGATGCACCGAAGCTGAACAAGTCAAGTTTCTCTACATGGCAGAAAAGGATGAAGCTGCACCTATCAGGAGTTGGAGAATATGTTGTATATTATTTGGAGAATGATTTCATTACACTGAGCACCTATCCATTGACAATGGAAGAGATAAAGGCAAAGCAAGAACATATCCAAGCAATGATTGAAATAACGTCTGCATTAACCGATTCATAGTTTAATGATCTAGAAGGCTGCAATGATGCAATGGCAATGTGGGACAAGCTCATATCTGTGTATGGCGGTGATGAACATGTTCAAAGAGAAAAAGTGGATAGTCTAAGAGGACAACGTGAATCTATGAGGATGAATGAAGGTGAGAACATAACCCAGTATAGTACAAGACTAAAGGAGATTGTCAATCAAATCAAAGGAGCAGGTGGAACTATTGAAGAAAAGGATATAACAAGTAAGTTGTTAAGAACCCTTCTACTGGCTTATGCAATCCGAGTCTCTGCAATCAATTAATTGAGGTCTATACCCAATGTGCCAGTTTCTTTAGATGCTACTATTGGTAAGCTACATCCATTTGAGTTAAGCAACTTTGATAATAGTGGGTCATCGGTAAATAAAGTTGAATCTGCATTTAGTTCTTTTCATATTGGTGAATTTGATGATTACAATGATAGAATGAGTAAATACACTAAAGGGGATCACAGTGGAGCAAGTGAAAGATTTCGCAAGAACATGGAGGAAGTACACAAACTGTATGAGGAAATCAGAAAGTAAGAAGAGTTTGAAGCACTTTTAGCCAGAAGGTTACCGAGGGGCAAAGGTAAGTATAAAGGAAAACTACCTTTGAAATGTTTCAATTGTGATAAGGTAGGACATATGGCTTCTAACTGTCCTGACAAAGAATATACTAAAAAAAGAGATTACTGAGATGATAGACAGAAAGATAATCATTACAGAGGACACCGAGACTTCAAAAGAAGAGATAGAAAGTCATGCTTAATAGCCGATGAGGAATCGAATGATGATAAATTAGATGAAACTGATACAGAGGAAGTAGTTTATGTGGCTATCAAAGATGGATCAGATGAAGAAAGGTATGAAGAAAAAGCCCTAATATCTCACATAAATACTAATGATTCTTGGATCATAGATAGTGGATGCTCACATCACATGAAAGGTGATAAACACAAGTTTGTTATGTTAGAAGACTATAATGGAGGCTATGTAAGATTTGGTAATGATACACCATGTCCGGTAAAAGGTAAAGGATTCATAACACTTCTTGATAATGCAAGATGCAGTGATGTTTATTGGGTTGAAGGTTTGAAATACAATTTGTTGAGTGTAGCACAGCTAAACAATATAGGATACCGAATAGAATTTCAGAAAGGAATTGTCAAAGTTCATGACAAGAATGGAAAGTTAGCTGCTACCAGGACACAAACAAAAGGTAACACATTTCACCTTGACTCAACTCAAAATAAATGTCTGTATGCAAAGATAGATGATACCTGGTTATGGCATAAAAGGTTTTGTCATGTAAATTTTGATAATCTGATCAAAATAAGCAACAAGCACCGAGTAAGAGGTCTATCGAGTCTTGAAAAACCTGAGAATGCTATGTGTTGAGGATGTCAGATGGGTAAAATGATAAGATCAAGCTTTACAAGTAAGTCCTACACTTCTAAGGGAATTTTAGATCTTGTGCACACTGATCTTTGTGGTCCTATGAAAGTTCAAAGTTATTATGGTGATAAATATTTCATATTATTTGTGGATGATTATTCAAGGATGATGTCAGTAATATTTTTAAAAGAAAAATCAGAAGCTTTTCAAATGTTTAAATGGTACAAGGAAAGAGTTGAAAATGAAATAGGAAGACAACTGAAATGTCTTAGGTCGGATAGAGGAGGAGAGTTCACATCTAATGAGTTCAACTTATTCTGCAATGATCATGGTATAAAAAGACAAGTCTCTGCACCGAGAACTCCACAACAAAATGGAATTGCTGAGAGAAGAAACAAATCTATTGTGGATTGTGCTAGAACCTTGATGATTAAAAAGAAAGTGCCACAAACATTTTGGAGAGAAGCAATAAGCACAAAAGTTTACACCCTGAACCAAGTACAATTGAAGAAAGGAACTTTGAAGACACCATATGAAATCTGGTATGACAAGAAACCTAATGTAAGTTATTTTATAATCTTTGGAAGTAGATGCTATGTACACAAGGATGATTGAAATGGCAAGTTTGATCAGAAAAGTGAAGAAGGAACATTTCTTGGTTATTCTTCTAGAAGTAAAGCATTTAAATGTCTGATCAAATCATCTAACAAAATAGTAGAAAGTGCAAATGTGAAAATTGATGAATTTGCAGAAAGAAATGATGAAGGAAACTCCAAAGAACCAGAAGATTATGATGAATTTGTCTATGTTCAACAGACAAGTTCTACCAAGAAAACTGAAGAAGGAAATAAAGAGAATGTCTAGTTATCGAGTGATGAAGAAGATCATATAGATCCTACTGAGCCTGTATTAGCCAAGTATGTTAGAAGACATCATGCATCAAGTTAGATTATAGGAGATAAGGATGATCCAGTGATGACAAGGAACAAACTGAGATAGAACACATGTTTGATATCTGAATTTGAACCGAGAATAGTGAAAGAGGCATTTAATAGTGAAGATTGGATAATTGCTATGACAAAAGAGATTGATCAAATCAAGAAGAATGACACATGGACATTGGTCCCAAGACCGAAGGACAAAAATGTAATCGGTACAAAGTGGATTTTTAGAAATAAGCTGAATGAAAAAGGTGAGGTCATTCGAAACAAAGCAAGACTAGTTTGCAAAGGTTATGCCTAAGAAGAAGGAATTCATTATGGTGAGACTTTTGCACCTGTGGCAAGACTTGAAGGAGTAAGAACATTGTTGGCATATGTTGCTTACAAGAATTTCAAGGTATATCAAATGGATGTCAAATCTGCATTTCTGAATGGTATATTAGAAGAAGAAGTTTTTATTGAACACCCTAAAGGATTTGTTGAAGACAAGAATAAAGATTAGGTATGTAAATTGAACAAAGCTTTATATGGTTTGAAACAAGCACCTAGAGCATGGTATGAAAGATTACACTCTTATCTAATCAAGATTGGTTTTATAAGAACAAGTGAAAATAGTAACATGTACATGAAGAATGATGAAAATGGAATATTGATCTAAGCCATATTTGTTGATGATATTATCTTTTGTGGAAATGACTCTCTATGTAAGAACTTTGGAAATGAAATGAGCAAATAATTTGAGATGTCATTAATCGGTGAGATAAAGTATTTTATAGGTTTACAGATACTGCAAATGAAAGATGAGATTTTCATTACTCAATCCAAGTACATAAAGGAAATCTTGAAGAAATTTGGAATGGAGGATTCAAAACCAGTAAGTACTCCTATGACTACCAACTGTAAACTATCAAAGAATGATGAATCTGCATCTATTGATGAGACACTTTACCGATCCATGATTGGAAAGCTACAATATGTTATTCACAACAGGCCAGACATAGCACATGTAGTAGGTATAGTTGCAAGATTCTCTGCAGATCCTAAGGTAACACACATGACAACAATCAAGAGAATTTTCAGATACTTGAAAGGCACTGAGGATTATGGCTTAGTATATCAGAAAGGAAATGAATTTGATTTAAAAGTTTATATTGATACTGATTGGGCAAGCAACATTAATGACAAGAAAAGCACAAGTGGAGGAGCTTTCTTTTTAGGAGAAAAACTAGTGAGTTGGCTTAGCAAGAAACAAGGATGTGTTTCATAGTCAATAGTAGAAGTTGAAAATGTTGCTGCAACATTGAATTGTACCAACATAGCATGGATCAAACAATTGTTGGAAGGTATAAATGAGAAAGTTACTGAGCTAGTAACTATATTCTATGACAATACTAGTGCCATTAACATTTCAAAGAATCCTGTTATGCACTCTAAGACAAAGCACATCTCTATCAAATATCATTATCTTAGAGAAGAAGCTCAAGAGAAGAAGGTGGTGTTGGAGTATGTTAGCACAAAGGAACAAATAGTAGATATCTTCACCAAGCCACTATCAAGGGACACTTTTGAGTATCTCAGAAGTAAGTTAGGGGTCCTACCCCTATCTTCTACTCACTGACCGAGTTCGGTGAAAGCATCAATTCGATGACTTTACATAATATCTTTTAGGAGTTTATGCTGATTTACACACTTTAGGATGTTTTCTAAAGGTGTGCAAGAAACAAATATAGGGAATAGGAATTGAAGACAAAATGCTCTGACCAAGACTAAGTTGACACACAACAACAAAAAATCACTTCACACAAGAAGAAATTATGTTTTAGTTCTTTACTTTTTGGCATTGTTGTCAAAGGGGGAGAAGAATGAAGAAAAGGAGTGAATACTAATGTATGGGGGAGAAGACTGATGACAGGGGGAGAGCATTTCAGCATTTCAGAATTTCACAACAATCCGATTCAATTATGTCAAATCAATTGTTTTGCCATCAATGCCAAAGGGGGAGATTGTTGCCATTATAACAGACAAGGAGAGATTGCTGCCATTTCAATAAGGATATTGAGAAGGTTGTTGATGATTATGGATAAAAATGATTAAGGATGTTTACTATCTTAATATTATTATTTTGTCATTGATGTCAAGAAATCGATTTTTTAATTCAGTATGATGTTGGCATATCTTAAGAAGTATGATTTGATGAGTATAAATATGTCGGTAAAAGACATAGAAAGAATGTGATGAATAAGGGGAGGAATAAGTTATTCAATGGGCAACTATTACCGAGTTAGACAATTATGAGATCATGATGTTTAGATTGTTTTGATATCATACATATGTTATTGATTATAAGGTTAATACTATAATATATTACCAAACAAAGAACCTAGTCGGTAAACCCTAAGGAACCTAGTCGGTAAACCCTAAGGTTATCGCTATCGGTTAATGAAGGCAGAATGTCTACCAAGTGAAGTTTAGTATTTACCGAGTTGCAACCGAGTAGTAATAGAATGCATTGAATGAATAAAAGCATTATTTAATGAAGGAAGCTGATGAGCTGGCTATGATTAAATGATTGGTATGTTGTGCATGAAGTTTGTTTAAGAATCTATGGCAAAGGAAACTTAGCAGGAAGATCTACAGCTCAGATTGAACCACAATACTCTAGCACAAGTTCCAAGAAATGTATGCAAGTTCCAAGGCAGGGTAAAACATTTTCAGATTGAAGGATACATTGAACCTGGTCAAGTTTGAAGATCTGATGGCTATGATTGATCATGGGAAATGTGATCAAGGAGATTAAGCGGTTGGTGAATTGTCTATAAATAAGGAATTGTTGATAAACAATGCATGCAGGCAAGTGTATGCATAGGGATGCTACATAGTGATTACCGAGCACTGAAGCTTGAAGAAATGTTTGAATAATAGAGTATAGAGCCTAGCAGATGGACAAGATTAGTCCTATTGTATTGAGCAAGTAAGAATTTGCTTTAGCATTTTTAGATTGAAGTTGCAGATAGATTTTTATTATTGTTATTTTGTAAAGTGACAAAAAATCTCTTAGTTGAGTGGACTTGATAGTCTTATTTGTAAAACCCTCTAGCAAGGTGACATTCTGATTGAGTGTTTGAAATCCTTTAACAAGGTCCCTTCTAACAAGGTGAAGATCCTAATAGGTCTGAGGGAAATCCCTTAACCGAGTCACATCTAGCAATGTGTTTGTAATCTTTAATAGGATTTGCTTTTAACCAAGCATACTCTAGAAGAGTATATTTCTTAGTGGGTCTGAAATCCCACAGTGGTTTTTCCCTATTTGGGTTTCCACGTTAAATCTGGTGTTAGGAGTGTTATGATGTTTATATGCTTATGAGTTTGCATGTTTAGCAGTTTTGGTTATATTGCTAAAGTATATGTTATCGAGGTTGAATCTGTTGTTTTTATGGAAGATTAAGTTTGTATGATTCACCCCCCCTCTCATCTTATTAGTTTGGCATATGTACTTAACATTAAGTATCAGAACTATCATCAATAGCATGCTTCGGTAATGAGAGAAGTGCATCAATTTGCTATTGTGTGATGTCAAAATTAATCTCATAGATAGTAATCAATGTCTACTTCAAAACATATGTCATTTTTGTATTTCTCCACTAGCTGGGGTGGAATTCTATACCTGTTATGCATTTTCTCTTGGAACTTACTGAAGTAATCATCCATAATATCATTAAATTATCTCCTAGCTTCTTAATGAAGTCATTAATTAGATGGGTGATTGGTCAGTGTAGTTCCCAAACAACTTTACCGACTGATGGAAAGAATTTTTCAAAATAGAAAAATATACATACAAGTAGTGATCCAAACTTTAGTGTATTAGCCGAGTTGTTCTTCTTCAGCTTCCTGATGGTGTTCAGATTCTCAAATAGGTTCTTCAACAACACCTCACATAGATCAATTTTCATTCCCTTTTTCACAATTTTGTATGCTAGGTCTACTGCTACACAGGGTACACTATTTTCCCTTGCTGATTGGAAGAAACAGTAACCTATTACTCTAATGGCAAATTTTAGTTCTTCATCTGTGACATTGTTCAATTTTAGTCCTCTACAATCAGATTCCACTCCAGTTAAACTGATCAATTCCTTTTGTGATATCATCTTTTGAGCTCAGGCATGATCATAAATGGGGTAACCGGTAATTAGATGAATGATTTCCTTGGTAATCTTAAATGGTTGCTCTTCTAGCCACATGAAATCATCGTGAACTCTACTTAGAACAAACTTGACCCAATGGGGTTTGAACACATGGGGATAGGTTAGGGCTTCAGTTAATCCCTTGATCTTAATGTGCTCATACTTTCTATTTAATTTACCATCTATGCATAATTCATCATAGGTGTCATTGATTTCAACATGACTGAGTTCTTCAACACAACATTTGGTGAAGAATCTCACATCCTCGACTAACAACACTCAATTTAGGATGAGTGAAAATGTGGTTTTGTCATCCAGTTCAGATGCAACTTTGGGAGTCAAAGAGTATTTTAGTGAGGGATTCTCTACATTCTTAACAATGATGGGATCTTGGATCTTAGATGCCATTGTAGATTTCAGATAAAAGCTAACAAAGAATCCTTAGGGTTTCAGGATTTTCAAACGGCAGACACTTTATACTTAGTAGATAATAGCAACTTGATAAGATTGGTAAACCAGCTTAACAATGCATTCAGATTGATGTAAATACCTTGAATTTTCTTTGTAGGAGGTTTGATCACCTTAGATTCACTTTTCTCTGCTCTCTCGAAAACTTGGTAAGTAAAAGTGACCACAAAAATGCTTTTAAGTACACAAAATGCCTTATCGGGCTCCGTGCGGGTTAGGTAAAAAACATTAAATGCACTCAGTTCCACTTAACTTCCTTTCCATTTTCTACTTTAACCAAGCAACCAAACTTCCTTCATTCATTGACTAGACAGGTTTCCTGTATACATCGACTTGACAGGTTTCCTGTATAGTGCTCCAAAAGACTTTGATAGAATTTCAAACTTACTAATACATCTTAATTATGCAGATTTTGAATTAAGTACATAATAAAATAAGAACTGTTAAGATTTAACCTTGAGAGAATGCAGTCACTTCATACCTTTACTGATTAATTTGAATAGGTGCACCTAACTCGGTAGGTAAGGTGCTTTCTTCATTTGACACAATTTCCTTCTTTTTTCAATCATCTTTAATTTGTCTTTTATTTCTTTAGTGTCTTTTCTAGGTTGATCTCTACAATCTCTAGCCAAGTGTCCAACTTTGTGACAATGAAAACATGCCATACCAGGATTTCTCCATGATCTTCGGTTGTTCATTCCAAACCTTATAAAATAGTTGGCACTTATATGTCCATATCTTCCACAACATTCACACCATATCCTTGTATTGTAGTCCCATGGTACTGCAGAATACTATCGATAAGGATGTGTGTGAGTTTGGTAACCTCTAGCATTTGCTCGGTGTGCATACCACATATAGTTCTTTTTCTTAAGCCAACACTTCTCGGTACTATGTCCATATCTATTGCAGTTTTTACAAAACCCTTTGAATTTTGCCTTCTGATAATTGTTAATATAATTTGTCCTACATTGATTAGATGTGTGACCATATTTGTTTCAATTGTAACAATAACCTTTGGACTTAGTGACATTCGGTTGCTTACCTTTTCTTATTTGGCACATGTTGGCAGTGTGACCTTGATTTCCAAAGTAGTTGCAAATAGGCTTCTTTCTTTTGATGTTATTCTTGTTTCCAGCTTGCTTTGATGATTCCCCTCTCTCAATAGTATGAATTCTATTCTTGGTAGAGTCTTTTCCTTTATAACCGAGTCCTGCATCTTTCTTGGGTCATCTTGTATTCGGTTGCTCATCCAACATCTTTGATGCTTCATAACTCTTTTTTAGTGTTTCTTTGGTTTTCTTCTCTATTTCAAGTTCATTGGTCAACCTTGATACTTCAAGTTTCAATGCTTGATTCTCATCATTTTTCAAATTTGCTTCATGATGTGCATAACCTAGTTGATCTGATAGATTTTGTTGAATTCTAGTCATCCTTGTGATTTCATCATCCTTATCAGATACTAAGACTTCAAGTTGTTGTTTTTCTCTTTCTAGATCTCTTACTTTATCCTCAGTTGTCCTCAATGCATCAAGATTTTCAGTCATCTGTGTACTGAAATGTTCATGTTCTCTTTTCATTGCTTTTAGTTAATCAGCCAGTGCTTTGTTCTTTTCTTTCAATACTCCAATCATTTCTTCAGTCTCTTCAGACATACCGTTCTCAGATGATGTCTCAATTTGTTCCACTAACTCTTGAGAGTCCTGCAAATCATTAGATAATCTTCTTCGTACTTTCAAAGATTTTTGCATTTGTCTTTGCATGTCTACAATTACTTGATTAGCATGATCTAGCTCTTCTTATAGATACACAATCCTCTGAGATTGTTTATAGCCTTCCATTGATAAGATCTTTCTCTTTAGGCAATTAAACCCTTTTCCAAGATTGAAGCTCTAATACCAATTGTTAGGCTCAATATAGAAAGCTAATGTACTGAGAGGGGAGGGGTGAATCAGTACTTCAAAAATTTTCTTCAATAATAACTTTATTGTTATGCATAAACCAAATAGTGCAGTAACATAATATAAACCTAAAACAAATAGATAACAATCATACATGATTCACTCCATAACACATATATTTTGGTTACGCAGAAACTCTTAGTTAGAGAGAAAAACTACGATGGGGATGGCACCCACAACTTCACTACTGCAATAATAAATGTTGCTCGGTTAGAGCTACATGTTTAGGTATTTCTGATAGCTTACCCTGTTAGGAGTATCAAGATCTGTTAGATCTACCTTGATAAAGGATTTTACAACACTTAAACTAAATGTTGCACCTGGTTAAAGGCTTTACAATTTATAGACTTGATTAGAGTTTTTTACCTTGTTAAAGGTTTCTCTTACAACTTCAAAATATTACAATAAATCATTACAAATATCTGTAACTTTACATCTGGAATGTTATAGCAAATTCTATGTGCTTAGAATATATTACCTTACTTATAGCATACCTCAGTAACCCATATAGTAACTTGGTAAACCCTTTTGTTTACTCTATTCTTTGACTGTCCTCTGAAATCCTACTCGATGACCTCTGTGTCTCTTTGATAGTCATAACACTTAGTGCTTTCACATGTCTTGCTTTGTGTACTTCTATATCTTCCTTGTTGTCATGCTACATGTATATTTATGTTCTTAATCCATGTTGTATAAATAGATCTCTTATGTTGGTGATCCATTCATTGCTTCAATCTTACAAACATGTTTTATCGAATGAATAACCATGCAAAATATTTCATTGGTTAGATGACCTCAAAATCATACACAATCTTAAAGTGCAATTTCCAATGTGATAACGGTTAGATGTTCCTCAATCTTGTAACACATTTCCATATGTATGTCTAGGTTCAATGAATCTGGTAACATGTTTCACTCAGTGTGTCATCTTTGCTACTCAGTAGACATAGAATGATACTTGGTAGACAGCTCGGTGTATACTATGCTCTAAGACTACTTTCTTCTATAACCGACTAGACTGTGCATACCAACTGAATATTTTGGTAGAGATAACCGACTAGACTATGCATACTGACAGAATATTTTGGTAGAGATAACCAACTAGAGTATATAGAATAACTTTGAACATAAAAACTAATGGTAACCTTATAAGTAGTAACAAGTACTAATGTTCAAATTGAGATGTGCGGGAAATTATCCATGTGACCATGGAAATATTATGGAGAATCAAGCCTAGGCCTATGTACGTTTGTAAAACCAGGGGTTGTCTATTTGGAGAGAACACCCCATATGTATCATATTATATTCATAAACATAATTGTTTGCATGTGTGTAAATTGTATTCATTAAATTTGTTTAAATCATTCAAGGGACAATTGCCATGTGTGTATTTGTGATGTGGAATTATTTTGTAGTGTCACTTGACACATATGTTGTATGTTGTCTTGGCAATTGTCATGTCACTTTTTGGAGAGTTTTATTTTTTTTTAATTGTTATATCTCCTAAATATCCTTGAAGGTACCAAGAAATCTAGGTTAGTGAGCCACAAGGAGGGTCAACTCAGAGTTGACCCGTAGGTTAACTTTAGGTGGATTTTGTAAGGGTTAAATCAACTCCTAGAGTCAGTTTTAGAGCATTTTTATTAGGCCTCATGGGGTACCTATAGGTGAAGGCCAAATTTGGCCATGTTTCCTTCCCCTAGGGCTTGTTTAACCACCCAAAAAAGAAGTTTTCCAAGATGGACGAATTCCATCTATAGGAGTGCCATCCTTGGTTAGATAACCTTCTTGATAGGTGTAATTCATTTTCCCCATTTCATTCTTCTTCTTGAGGTGCCTTGCTTCGGGAGTGTGTAAGACCTAGGGAAGACCAACCAATGGGAGTCCCTCACTCTATCCAAGAGGTTGGAAGGAGTGAGAGAATCCTTCTTAGGCTAGAGATTGAAGCTTAATGAGCTAATCACCCACTCTCCATCTTTGGAGATTTTGGACAATTTTGAAGGAAAACCAGTTCCAGAATAGGAAATTTTTTTTTTGGCTAAGTGTTGCAGAAAACTCTTGTGGATTGGGCTACTCTTCTCCAAGCTTTCCCTAGAATACCCTTGGCAGATTCAAGGTAGGTGGATTATCTTCCTTATATGTTAAAATCTATTTGTAGCATGCTTGAATGAAATATTGTAGTTTTCTTTGCATTGTATTTGTGAAGGCTTTATGTGATTCTTTTTCTATTTATGTTTATACATTTTGTTGTGTTTGGGAGTATCCAAGACTATCTTACCCTTGGGAGGGAAAAATGGTCTTGGGGGTGGAAGGAGTTTGACAGCCTTAGAGTGAGAGACTCTCATCATGAGAGTGATCTCAAAGGTTTGTCCATGTGACCCTTGCTATATAGTTCTTTTTATGCATTCGGGGGTCATAAGGGGAGCAAATATGGCATGTTTGCCTTTGGGGGTCATAAGGATATGGGGTTAAGAAGACTTTTGTTGTGTTCTTGGATGCCATGAGTTGGCTGTGAGTTACTATCTAGCAGATCTCCTCTAGGGTACTTGGTCCACTTCCACCCTAGTAAAACATCAGATTTTGTGATGAAGTTTCAGCTTGGGAAGGGAATGTGTTTGTTATGTTTTTTTCCCCTTTGCTTGATTGTGTTTTCTTGAGTGTAACCCATCTAGGACTTGGTTCTCCAAGCTCGGGGGTGGCTTCTAGTAAGCCTAGGCTGGGAGGTGAGCATCCCATGGTCACAACATTATATTTTATATGCAGGTTGCTTGGAGAGAGGAAAGAAAGTTAGGAGATGCAAATTTTACTTTAATTGCAGATTTTACTTTAGTTGCAGATTTTATTTAGTTGCAGAAAGTAAGAAATAAAAATGTAATTATTGTATATATATTTTGAAGGAAATAAATGTGCTATTTAGTTAAGTCCTCATTCTTTAGGAATGAGAGACTATTTGGGTATTTTACCAATTTGTAAAGATTGACAACTTGTGTTAAAACAATTCATATATGAAAAGCATTTTATTTAAATTCTGTAAAATATTGTTGCTGTTATTTTTATTTAATTTTGTCTTAAAATGAAATCTGATGTTATTTATCTCTGCAATTTTTGTAATGAAATGGAAGATGCAGAAAAGAAATGCAATGTGTATTTAAGTATTTTCCTGCAATATTTACATGCTGATTTGTTTACTGTCATTTATTTTACTTAGAAAAAAAAAGAATACAGAAAGCTTTAGAACCATGTAAATCTACTTTTCCTATAAGATATCTAACTGAAGTTAAAAATGCCCTTACAGTCCTATTTTTTATTTCTGTCATTTTTACTTTTGTTATACATAGCAGAAAATCATCCTATAAACAAAAGAAATAAAAATAAAGCCTATTTATAATCTTTAGCTTGCTGTTAGTATAGCTGTCAAAAAAAAATATATTGTTGTAAGAAAAAAAAAAGAGAACTACATGCTAATGTATAAATTTATTCAAAAAAAAAATCCTAACCCTAAGAACCTGATATGCATTTGTATATATATATATATGCACATAAATGAAAACATTAGAATATGTTCAAACCTGATTTTATATATATATATATATATATATATATATATATATATATATATATATATATATATATATATATATATATATATATATATATATATATATATATATATATATATATATATATATATATATATATTTTAAATAAAATAATAATAATAAACAAAAAAAAGGGCATTTCCTTATGGCCAAACCACTATGTGTAAACACAATGGATGGCTCATGGGCCGAGGCACTGTGTGTACACATAGTGGGCGGCGCCGGAGGTACGCCACTATGTGTAGACACAGTGGACGGCCCGGCCGCCACTGTGCTTACACATATTGGATGGCATCGACCGCCACTGTGTGTACGCACAGTGGATGACATTGGCTGCCATTGTGGGTGCAAACAGTGGACGGTGCCACCACCACTGTGTGTACACACAGTGGCATTCGGGGGAGCCCTACACTGTGCAACCAAACCTCCCTTCGGCCTCCGCCCAAACTCGGCCGCTGCCCTACTCTAGTTTGGTCCTGCATAACACACACACACAACATAAAAAAGATAAAACCCTAACCCAGTTTTGGGTTAGGGCAGAGGTAACAAAAAAAAGGGGTTAAGGTTTTTAGTTGTATAAAATATGCAACCCTAATCCAAATCCAGATTAGGGTTTGCATTCAAATAAAGAGGCAAAATATTAGGGTTAGCAAATAATATAAAAATAAAAGAAAGGGATTATTAAGTATATTTAAATAAAATATAAGAAAATTACTCAACCCTAGTTAGGGTTTGAGTTTAAAAAAAAAAAATTAAAATAAGAAGAGGGGGAAATACTTTCCAAATTTTGAAAGTGATTTCCCACCCCCCACCCCCCCCCCAAAAATAATTTTAGCCATATGTATTATTAATTTAAAACTCCTTATTCGATTTGGGAGAAAATCAATTTTAATATAGTTATTTTATATAATTTAAAATGGAGAATTAATATTATATGAATACATTAATCGCATAGTTGATTTAATTTGTTCAACTAGGGAAACTATATAATTATTTGATACATTCAATTAAATATGGAGGTTAAGTTATATTTTAAAATTGGGGAAAATTTATAATTGAAAATTATTAATTATTTTTACGAATTTTTTAGCCTTTGAGGCCATTGTTGGCCAGATTAATTATATCGTCAATTTTAAAGGTTTAGGGGAAATTAAAATTGACTATAGCATAAAATTGGATTTATTTGGCAAATGGCATTGTGGAATTTGAACCCTTATTGGTTAGATTTAAATAATGAATTTGCATGCGTTCAATTAATTAATTTTAAATTTAAGATAGCATTATCATTGTTTGGTCAGGAATGATTTAAATGCATTTGCGATATCTAATTATCCCTCGATTTTAATTATCGGCAACTTAATTAAGATAATTAAATTAACTAACTAAATTTCGACAACCTTCTTGGGATTAATTAATCTCCATTAATTAATGTCGCTTATTTGAGTTGGTTAACTAAACCAACCTTAGAAAACAATTCTATTTACATCCTAGTTAAGACAAGACTTATTTGATCCACTTTAAATATAGATTATTTTGAGAGTTTAAGTGTTTCAAAATAAAATTTGTTCCGTTTTTATCCCAAAAGCTTGGGCACGACATTTTGGTATCAGAGAAAAGTTTCCAACACTAGGAACCTTTCTCCATTACATTTCGCTTTAATTATTTAATTAATTAAATTTTTCCTTGAAAAATTATTTATTTTTTTATTTTCTCATAAGGATGCCTCTGACTACATGACAATCTCACAAGCGCGGAAGGGGTCCTAATCATACACGTATGGCACGCGAGGATATTGATAGGGAGGAACCAGTTCTAGAAGGGAACCTAGAGGCCCCTCCGGTACCATCGGTTGACCCAAACCGAGACATCTTATTAGCACTTCAGAACCTAATTGGGATAGTGCAGGATAGGCTTCCAGTAGTAGATCATCATGCAGAAAACCAGAACTTAGGGAGCCTTAGATCAGCAGATAGGGAACAGAGTAGGAGTCCACCTCCTAATTCCTTAGAGGGCTAGGCTGAGCATGAGCCTGAGTTCGTTCATTTACCTGGACCACCTCCAGTAGCTGCACTTGTTTATATTGAGAGGACACGTCAAGATCCAGGGGATCTGATCAGGGAGGTTCTGCACCTCCAACCACCATCTTTTGGGGGATATATCAATGGGGTAGAAGCTGAGGCTTGGCTTTTAAGCCTAGATTGGTGCTTCGCATTGCATTCTTACAAAACCAATTTGAAGGCACGAGTTGTAGTCCACCTTCTAAGATCGATGACCTACACATGGTGGAAACAAGAGGAATTCAAGTGTGGTCTAATTGTAGACACCCTCACATGGGAATTCTTCACAAAGAGGTTCAGGGAGAGGTACCTATCAGAGTACTTCAGGCAACATAGGATTGATGAGTTCTACGACCTTCAGGAGAAGGGTCTCTCAGTGACCCAGTACAAGAGAAAGTTCATTGAGCTCCTACCTTATGTAGACTACCTGAAGGATGAGAAGCTTCTCGTCAACTAATTTATCAGGAGACTTCATGCCAAGATAGCAGGACCAGTGAGGATGGCTGCTCTAGGGAGCCTTCAGGTTGTCGTGGAGAAGGCCTTGATAGTTGAGGAGATTCAGGTTAGGCCACAAGACATGAGGGATCGGTTTTAGAACCAAAACTCAACACCCTAGTCCTTCAGGTTTCAGAAACCCCACTGGAAAGGAAACCACAGAAATGCATCAGGGTCCTATAAACCCCCTCCTCCATAACAATCACAGTAGAGTCAGGGGCTCCCTCAGGGATAGCAGGGCTTTAAGCCCAAGTAGTTGCAATCACAGGGTCCTAGATGTGACCAGAGAGCACAAGGTACATACACACCTCCGGCATGAACTCAACGGTCCTCCAGGGGTGGATACAGTGGTTCAAGAAGGACAGGTGGGCAATCTTACTCTAGGCCTCAGGGCGCACAATTTCAAGCAGGCGATGCTTGTTTCACATGTGGAGTCATGGGGCACATCGCGAGAGACTGTCCGCAGGGTCAAATGGTAGGTAATCAGAGGATGGAAGCATCCAAGCCTACAGTTGGAGATATGGGAAAGTCCCATAGAGTTTTCATAGCGGTTGACAATTGCCAGGCAGAGCACCAGGCCACAGTCATTGAGGCTAGAGGTATGATTAGAGGTATCAGTATTTCTATATTATTTGACTCAGGAGAGACTGACTCCTTTATATCTCTATTGGTTGTGGAGCATTGTGGGCTATTGGCAGTTAGGCAAGTTGTCAGTTGGGAAGTGGAGTTAGCATTAGGGGCTAGAGTGTTAGTGGATTCAGAAGTTAGGGGATGTCCACTCCAGATTGGTAATACCACCACCTTAGTAGACCTTAGAGTTACGCCACTCAGATCTTATGGCATCATACTTAGCATGGATTGGCTTTACGCCCACAGAGCCAAGATGGATTATCGCCTGAAAAAGATCGAGTGCGAGGATGATCATGGTGCTCCCATAGTAATCACTAGGATTCAGAGACCTGTGTCTCATTGTATGATATCCACTATGCAGCTTAAGAAGAGCATGCAAAAGGGATGCCAGTTGTTTGCTATCACCATCAGTGATAGAGAGGAAGAAAATGAGAAGGAGCCTTCCATAGATGATCATCCCATCCTTGGGGCATTTGCAGATGTGTTTCTAGCCGAGCTACCTAGCATGCCACCTAGTAGAGAGATTGACTTCCACATAGATTTGGTACCAGGAGCCGAGCCAGTTTTGAGAGCGCCTTATAGGATGACCACACATGAGCTTAATGAGCTCAAGATGCAGCTATAGGAACTCTTAGAGAAGGGTTACATTCATCCTAGCATCTCCCCTTGGGGCGCATCAGTCATCTTCATGAAGAAGAAGGATGGGTCCCTTCAATTATGCATGGATTACAGGCAACTGAATAAAGTAAACATCAAGAACCACTATCCCTTGCCTAGGATCGATGATTTGTTTGATCAGCTTCAGGGTGCTAAAGTATTCTCCAAAATAGATCTAAAGTTAGGGTATCATCAATTGAGGATTGTGGAGAGTGATATCCACAAGACTGCATTTCGCACTAGATATGGCCACTATGAGTTCACTGTGGTCCCATTCAGTCTTATGAATGCTCCAGCTGTATTCATGAGTCTCATGAATGGGGTATTCCGCACCTTCCTTGACCAGTTTGTGATTGTGTTCCTCAATGACATATTGATATATTCTCGGAATGAGAAGGAGCATGAGGAGCATTTGAGGCAGGTTTTGCAGTGTCTGAGGGACAACCAGTTGTTCGGTAGTTTGTTGAAGTGTGCCTTCTTTAGATCAGAGGTCAAGTACCTTGGGCATGTTATATCTGGTGAAGGGATCTAGTTGACCCATCAAAGATCAGAGCTATTATGGATTGGCCAGCACCAACTAGTGTGACAAAGGTCAGGAGTTTCATGGGTTTAGCAAGATACTACAAATGCTTTGTTGAGGGATTTTCCAGAGTTGCACACCCCATCACATCCCTCCAGTGAAAGGGAAAAATTCGAGTGGACAGAGAAGTCTGAGAGGGCTTTTCAGGATCTAAAAAGGGAAATCACTAGTGCACCCATTCATATTGTGCCAGACCCCATGGCTGATTTCATGGTATGCACAGATGCTTCCTTGGATGGATTAGGAGTAGTCCTTATGCAGGAGGGTAGAGTTATAGCATACGAGTCAAGGAAAGTTAAGAATCACAAGCTTAACTATCCTACGGATGACCTAGAGCTTGCAGTAGTAGTACATGCACTTGTGAGGTGGAGACATTTCCTTTTGGGTCATCACTTTGAGCTTCATTTAGACCATCAGAGTTTGCAATACATCTTTACCCAACCTAATCTTAATGCCTATCAGAGGAGATGGATGGAGTTCCTTTGCAAGTATGATTTTGATGTCCACTACATCAAAGGGAAGGAGAACATAGTCGTAGATGCCTTGAGTAGGAGATGACATGAGGTATGCACCATATCTATGAGCATAGATTTGAGAGACCGTATATTGCAGTGGTTGCCAGAGGATGGATGGTATCTACAGGTTTGTTAGAGGATCTGATCTCAGGAGATCTTGGAAGGGAAGTATGTGGATTACTCTTTAGAGTCTGATGGACTATTATGCCATAGAGGGTGCATCTATGTACCTTCTCCCGGGGGTTTGCAAGAGTTCATTGTCATGTAGGTCATAAAGCTCCTTATGTAGCACATCTCGGGGTTAAGAAGATGCATGCAAACTTGAGGCAATTATATCATTGGCTAGGTATGTGGTAGCTTATCACTGAGTTAGTAGCCTGATGCCTTGAGTGTCAGAGAGTCAAGGCAGAGCACCACCATCTAGTTGGGTTGCTCCAATCTCATGTTATACCAGAGTGGAGGTGGGATACTATATCCATGGATTTCATCATTGGTCTTCCCATGTCATCTCATAGCTATGATGCTATCTTGGTGACAGTTGACAAGTTGACCAAAGTGGCCCACTTCTCACTAGTCTAGACTACATTCACAGCACTAGTAGTGGCATAGGTGCTATTGCGGGACATTATCAGGCTTCATAGTGTTCCACGCAAGATTATTTCTGATAGGGATTCCCTCTTCACTTCTTCCTTTTGGAAGGCATTACATGCAGCAATGGTCACCAAGCTCAATTTCAGCACAACCTATCATCCGAAAATGGATGGATAGATAGAGCGGGTTAACCAAGTGTTAGAGGATATGCTCTGCATGTACGTCATGGATCATCATACCAGATGGGAGGAGTACCTTCATTTAGTAGAGTTTTCCTATAATAATGGGCATCACACTTCTTTGGGGATGCCACCTTTTCAGGCTTTGTACGACAGACCTTGCAGGACACCTTTGAGTTGGGACAGTATTGAGGATAGAGTGGCCATATGCCCTAAGATGGTTCATGATATGGAGCAGCAGGTAATTTTGATTAGACTGCACTTTAGAGAGGCACAGGATAGGCAAAAGAAGTATGGAGATGCAAAGAGGATAGACCAGAGTTACATGGTTGGGGATGGAGTTTTTCTAAGAGTGTGGCTGCATAAGAGTCCAATCCATTATGGAAAGGGTTCTAAGCTCACACCTTGCTTTGTTGGACCTCTTGAGATCCTTGAGAGGATAGGACCAGTTACTTATCACCTAGCTTTGCCACCTAGCCTGTCACGCATCCATGATGTGTTTCATGTATCAGTTTTGAGGAAGTATATCTATGATGAGTCTCATATTTTCGATTGGGATGCCTTCCAGGTGGAGTCGGACGGGTAGCTAGCTTTAGAGCCCATTCACATTTTGGCTTGCCAGACATTGGCCCTTTGAGGTCGAGAGCTGGACTAGGTTAGGGTCCAGTGGGATTGCTATGATGAGGTTACAACTTCATGGGAGGATGCAGCATGTATGAGATCACAGTACCCTCATCATTTTTATGAACTCCAAGAGGATGTTCATGCCTAGAGGGGGAGGGTGTGAGACCCTACCCCGACCCATCCTAGCTTTTTAGTTATTTTCATGTTGGAACTATTATGGATGCTTTATTTTTATGCATTATGGATATAGAACTTTATATGATCCCACGAATTTGTTAACATTTATATATTGATGCTTCATTTCTATGCTTTGTGGATATAGAATTTTATATGATCCTAGAATAGGGTAACATTGAGATGATGTATGTCATTATTTGATTTGTAGGACTTTATTATGATAATGGGAATATGTTTGCATATCTTATGAATGGATTAAATTATGAGGATTATGATGAATTGCTTACATGAATTGCTTTGATATGTGGCAAATTGTATTGTATAATGTCAATTCTATGCAGAGTAATTGAATTGTATTCTTGATTACATGTTTAAATTTATATGAGGCTATTAGAAAGTACTAATGATCAAATTGAGATGCGCAAGAAATTATCCATGTGACCATGGAAATATTATGGAGAATCAAGCCTAGGCCTATGTACGTTTGTAAAACCAGGGGTTGTCTATTTGGAGAGACAACACCCCATATGTATCATATTTTATTCGTAAACATAATTGTTTGCATGTGTGTAAATTGTATTCATTAAATTTGTTTAAATCATTCAAGGGACAATTGCCATGTGTGTATTTGTGATGTGGAATTATTTTGTAGTGTCACTTGACACATATGTTGTATGTTGTCTTGGCAATTGTCATGTCACTTTTTGGGGAATTTTATTTTTGTTTAATTGTTATATCTCCTAATTATCCTAGAAGGTACCAAGAAATCTAGGTTAGTGAGCCACAAGGAGGGTCAACTCAGAGTTGACCCATAGGTTAACTTTAAGTAGACTTTCTAAGGGTTAAATCAACTCCTAGAGTCAGTTTTAGAGCATTTTTATTAGGCCTCATGGGGGTACCTATGGGTGAAGGCCAAATTTGGCCATGTCTCCTTCCCCTAGGGCTTGTTTAACCACCCCAAAAAGTGGTTTTCCCAAGATGGACGAATTCCATCTATAGGACTACCATCCTTGGTTAGATAACCTTCTTGATAGGTGTAATTCATTTTCCCCATTTCATTCCTCTTCTTGAGGTGCCTTGGTTAGGGAGTGTGTAAGACCTAGGTAAGACCAACCAATGGGAGTCTCTCACTCTATCCAAGAGGTTGGAAGGAGTGAGAGAAGCCTTCTTAGGCTAGAGATTGAAGCTTAGTGAGCTAATCACCCACTCTCCATCTTTGGAGATTTTGGATAATTTTGAAGGAAAACTAGTTTGAGAATAGGAAAAAAAAATTTTTTGGCTAAGTGTTGCAGAAAAGTCTTGTGGATTGGGCTGCTCTTCTCCAAAATTTCCCTAGAATACCCTTGGTAGATTCAAGTTAGGTGCATTATCTTTCTTATATGTTAAAATCTATTTGTAGCATGCTTGAATGAAATATTGTAGTTTTCCTTGCATTGTATTTGTGAAGCCTTTATGTGATTCTGTTTCTATATCTGTTTATGCATTTTGTTGTGTTTGGGAGTATCCAAGACTATCTTACCCTTGGGAGGGTAAAATGGTCTTGGGGGTGGAAGGAGTTTGACAACCTTAGAGTGAGAGGCTCTCATCATGAGAGTGATCTCAAGGGTTTGTCCATGTGACCCTTGCTGCATAGTTTTGTGTATGCATTCGGGGGTCATAAGAGGAGCAAATATGACATGTTTGCCTTTGGGGGTCATAAGGATATGGGGTTAAGATGAGTTTTGTTGTGTTTCTTTGATGCCATGAGTTGACTGTGAGTTACTATCTAGCAGATCTCCTCTAGGGTACTTGGTCCACTTCCACCCTAGTAAAACATCAGATTTTGTGATGAAGTTTTAGCTTGGGAAGGGAATGTGTTTGTTATGTTTTTTTCCCCTTTGCTTGATTATGTTTACTTGAGTGTAACCCATCTAGGACTTGGTTCTCCAAGCTCGAGGGTGGCTTCTAGTAAGCCTAGGCTGGGAGGTGAGCATCCCATGGTCACAACATTATGTTTTATATGCAGGTTGCTTGGAAATAGGAAATAAAGCTAGGAGATGCAGATTTTATTTAGTTGCAGAAAGTAAGAAATAAAAATGTAATTATTGTATATATATTTTGAAGGAAATAGATGTGTTATTTAGTTAAGTCCTCATTCATTAGGAATGAGAGACTATTTGGGTATTTTACCCATTTTTAAAGATTGAGAACTTGTGTTCAAACCATTCATATACGAAAAGCATTTTATTTAAATTCTGTCTTAAAATGAAATTTGTTGTTATTTATCTCTGCAATTTTTGTAATGAAATGAAAGATGCAGAAAAGAAATGCAGTGTGTATTTAAGTATTTTCTTGAAATATTTACATGTTGATTTGTTTACTGTCATTTTATTTTACTTACAAGAAAATAGAAAACACAAAGCTTAAGAACCATGTAAATCTACTTTTCCTATAAGATATCTAACTGAAGTTAAAAATGCCCTTACAGTCCTATTTTTATTTCTGTCATTTTTACTTCTGTGATACATAGCAGAAAATTAACCTATAAACAAAAGAAATAAAAATAAAGCCTATTTATAATCTTTAGCTTGCTATTAGTATAACTGTCAAAAAAATATATATTTCTGTATAAAAAAATAGAGAACTGCATGCTAATGTATAAATTTATTCAAAAAAAAAAACCCTAACCCTAAGAACCTGATATGCATATATATATATATATATATATATATATATATACATTTAAAAATGCACATAAATGAAAACATTAGAATATGTTCAAACCTGATTATATATATATATATATATATATTCAATAAAGAAAAAATAATAAACAAAAAAAAGGGCATTTCCTTAGGGCCGAACCACTATGTGTAAACACAGTGGATGGCTCACGGGCCGAGCCACTATTTTTACACACAGTGGGTGGCACAGGAGGTGTAGACACAATGGATGGCCCGACCGCCACTATGCTTACACACAGTGGATGACACCTACCACCACTATGTGTACGCATAGTGGATGGCACCGACCGCCACTATGGGTGCACACAATGGACGGCGCCGCCACCACAGTGTGTACGCACAGTGGCATCTGTTGAAGCCCCATGCTATGCAACCAAACCTCCCTTCGGCCTCTACCCAAACTCAACTGCTGCCCTGCCCTATCTTAGTCGCTTCCTTGCCCTAGTTCGGGCCTACATAACACACACACACAACACAAAAAAAAGATAAAACCCTAACCCAGTTTCAGGTTAGGGTAGAGGCAACAAAAAAAAAGCAGTTAAGGTTTTTAGTTGTATAAAATATGCAACCCTAATCAAAATCTAGATTAGGGTTTGCATTCAAATAAAGAGGCAAAATATTAGGGTTAGCAAATAATATAAAAATAAAAGAAAGAGATTATTAAGTGGATTTAAATAAAATATAAGAAAATTACTCAACCCTAGTTAGGGTTTGAGTTTTTTTTTTTTTTTAAATTAAAATAAGAAGAGGGGGAATTACTTCCAAATTTTGAAAGTGATTTTCCCCCCCATATAATTTTAGCCATATATATTATTAATTTAAAACTCCTTATTCGATTTGGGAGAAAATTAATTTTAATATAGTTATTTAATATAATTTAAAATGGAGAATTAATGTTATATGGATACATTAATCGCATAGTTGATTTAATTTGTTCAACTAGGGAGCCTATATAGTTATTTGATACATTCGATTAAATATGGAGGTTAAGTTATATTTTAAAATTGGGGAAAATTTATAATTGAAAATTATTAATTATTTTTACGAATTTTTAGCCTTTGAGGCTATTGTTGGCCAAATTAATTATATAGTCAATTTTAAAGGTTTAGGGGAAATTAAAATTGACTATAGCATAAAATTGGATTTATTTGGCAAATGACATTGTGGAATTTGAACCCTTATCGGTTAGATTTAAATAATGACTTTGTGTGCGTTCAATTAATTAATTTTAAATTTAAGATAGCATTATCATTGTTTGGTCGGGAATGATTTAAATGCATTTGAGATATCTAATTATCCCTCGATTTTAATTAGCGGCAACTTAATTAAGATAATTAAATTAACTAACTAAATTTTGACAACCCTCTTGGGATTAATTAATCTCCATTAATTAATGTCACTTATTTGAGTTGGTTAACTAAACCAACCTTAGAAATCAATTCTATTTACATCCTATTTAAGACAAGACTTATTTGATTCCACTTTAATTATAGATTTTTTTGAGAGTTTAAGTGTTTCAAAAAATAAATTGTTTCATTTTTGGCACAAAAGCTTGGGCACGACAGTTAGAGCTTACCCGGTTAAGGGATTTCACTTTTATTGTAATTGTTAGAAAACAACAAGTTTTGTTGATCTATCTGAGTAACACTACATTTGCTTGATCAGATCCTTCTAAGCTACAATCTGCCTTCACTCAAAGTGCAAATCCATTCACTGGTTAGGAAACTATACACTCAATTGGTTTTCATCAATCTTGCCAACAAACTTGACAAACAACTTCATCGACCTTAAATACAAATGAATTAGGTCGGTAACATAGCAAAATCCTAATTCTCATCATCAAGATTAAAAACAAGTTGGTACAATCTTGACCATTAGAAATCATGGCAATCTCTTCACATTCTTCAAGAAAATTCCAACTGCTCCATGATCACTACTTCATCAGACTTTGTGACTCATCACGTGTTGTGAATTAGATGCAATCCACTTTGGTCCTTCCCTAGACAAAAATAAACTCGCCAAAATAATTTGAACATATCCTCATACAATGATCACACATGCCTCCATCATTACGGCTTATCAGATAATAAACCATCAAACTTGATCAGTTAGGGGTTAACAGCTGATAGGGTTTACCAGTTACATTACATAGAAAGGTTTACCCCTTTACACTGGTTCACTGGTTCAACTCACAAACTTTACATACCGGTTTACATCATCTTCCACAAAGCTCTTCTTATCGGTTACTAGCCAATATCAAAAACAACAATATCAACAATAACATGAATACCATTACCGGTTCAGTTGACATCAATAACAACATATCATTAATGCAATCTCTATGTACAATGCCAACATTAACACCATTATCAATTCATTTAGTACTCAATCTCTTTCCTCGGAGATTGGATCTAGTGAATTCACCCCCTCTTTTTAAAGTAATGTGGATAAAGGGTTCAAAGGGAAATCCACAGTGAAACTTTCTTCTCTCCTTGGAGGGAAGGAAAGATTTCCTCTTGATCTCCTCCATCATTCTATTTACCCCATTACAGGTGATAAGTGTTAGGAAAATTGGTTAACAACTGAGAGGGGGGGTGAATCAGTTGTTAACAGATTATATGAATTAAATCACTTAAAACCTTATACTAGAATAACTCATAAAGTATTAAAACATAATTGAAAACCAGAGAATCAATACCATGCAACCATAACATATAACACCATGATTTGTACATGGAAAACCTGGTAAAGGGAAAAACCATGGTCGGTAACCCTACCCATAGTTAGATGATACTTTTGTAGAAAGTATATGATTACAATAGGGGCCTGCACATGTAGGAAGGCATACTTCCTAGAGCACACTTCTTATCACAATGGAGTCTCACGGTCTACAAAAGAGGCGAATCACCTCAAAGTATTTGGACAATAATCCAAAAAGAAGAACTATCTATGATAGCCTCATGCATGCCAGATTATAGTTCTCATTAAGCTTAATACCAAAGGTCTAAATCCTCTTACATAAACCCAACTTGATCACCTATGATCGACCAAATCCTCTACAAAAATAATTATTACATTATTCTCTCCTTTCTTATATGATCTACAATGAGATCTTACAAATATTTATATAAGTCCTAGACCTAAACAATTAGGTCGACCACCCAAATAATAATTCAATAGATCCATTACATAATCCTCAAAATAAAATCATAAAACATGTCATCCTAAGGCCAAAAAATAATCATCCAATCAATTAAACATTCTGGAAGCGTATAAGAAAGATCCACCAACATGTTTCATGAAACCGATCCATAACCTAGATAGCACCAGACCTAAATTAGATCCACACACGCCAAAGAAATGAAACCAATCAGTCAAGGCATGAACACAGGCACAAACACAATCACCATCAGCATCGTGAATCTGTTCTAGAAGCTACACCAACACCACTTATGCATTACATCAAATATCTTCAATAAAGCTCTGTCGGTGACACCCTTACCGGACCTAAAAAGCAGGCTTACTAGAACATAAGATAGCATCCGATGACCAAGTCAATACCAAGTGACTGAAGCATTCTTCAAAAACATATGAACCATCCATACAAACGTATTCCATCATTCAAATCAAACCGATGACAATCAACTAATTATCTTTCCAATCCAATCCTTCTACCAGAAGCTTGTAACCAACCATAACAACTAGTGTTGACATCAATGACAAAATATCAAAGCAACACATAATCAACTCCATCATATTGCCAACAATATCTCCCTTTGGCATTGATGGCAACACTAGATGTGAAAAACATCCAAGTGCCAAACAAGTCTCCCCCTATGGAAGACAACCAACAATCTCCCATAAAATGATATAGCAATGAAGCTCTGAACCAAATCTAAATCAAAAGACCAAATACTATCAAACTCCCCCTGAGGAGTGAAATCAATCTAAAAAATTAATAGCAATAGTTCTTCACATATATTCCTCCCCCTTTGACAACAATGTCGAAGATAGAAAAAACTCTAAATCTCAAGGCTGACTACCCTCCCTGAGTAGTAGTAATATTTCATCCATCCAGAGAAAAAGATAGCTTTGATAATGTATACCGTACTGATGCACATCTACATCATTTAAATATCTACCAGAGGGGTAATACCCCCAATCTTTCTCTCAAATGATTCCCAGAACAAAGGCTTAGTGAAGATATCTGCTATCTATTCTTTAGTGCTCACATAAACCAATCTAACTTATTTTTCTTCCACCTTCTCCTTCAAAATGTTAAACGTGATTGATATGTGCTTAGTCTTGGAGTGAAATATCAGATTCTTTGATATGTCAATAGCTGTAGAGTTATCACAATGAATAACAACTACATCATTACAACTCACTTGTATATCCTTCAAATCTGCTACATCCATACAACTTGAGTGTAATTTGTTGCAGCTACAACATATTCAACTTCAACAATAGATAAATAAATGCATGACTACTTCTTGTTGATCTATGAAATCAACTTCTTCCCAAGAAAGAATGCTCCACTGGATGTTGTCATGCCCAACCTTTTGGGCACGAACGGGATAATTTTTTTTTTTTAAATCACAACTATATAACATTAAAATGCTAATATTAAATGCACTAGCAAGTTTTCGTCTTAACTATGTTTAGAGTTAACTCTAATCACTAACTTACGTAAGCGAAAAATAAATTTAATTAAATGTGGACTATTAAGTCTCCAAAGAAATTATTATTGTCTCAACGATTTTAATCAGTTAATTAAAATTCTCTACAAATGTTTGGCGAAGGTATTATTAATCTTTAGTAATCAATAAATGCTTTAAGGGACTGATTAAATTAGTCCTAGCACTTTGTTTATAAATGTCTATATTTTCATTTTAATCATTAATTGAAATGTGTTTAAATTAAATTGACAAAAATGTCATTTAATTTTCATAATGATTATTGTCCTATAAAGTTTAAATATTTGTCATAGCCAAAATAGTCTTACCCAATTTATTATAAAGTTTATAATAGTTTAAACTCCATAAATATTTAATTTAAAACACACACACACCCACACACACACACACACACACACACACATATAACCATACTCATAAATAAAAGTAATCTTCTACAAATTTTTCCAACTTTATATTCATAACCCTATATATATATATATATATATATATATATATATATATATATATATATATATATATATATATATATATATATATATATATATAAGTGTTTTAACCAAGCAAATCCTAATCCTTTATTTAATATAAAAATGTGCCCCTCATTTCTCTTTTTTTTCATTTTTTATTATCTTTCCACATTTTACCCCAGCCCTAACTGGGCTAGGGTTCTTTTTTTTTTTTGGGTTTGTGCAGAGCCGAATACTATTGGGCGGCAGCCATGGCCGAACTCGGCGAAGGGGAGGAGAGGCGAAGGTTGGGAGGTCTACGACGGTGGGTGCTGCTTACTGTGGAAACCATAGTGGCGACCCTTGGGCCATCCACTATGGACGCCCACAGTGGCGGTGACCATTATGGTCGCCCACAGTGGGGGTCGGCCGTGTTGACCTCTCTGTTAAGCACAATGGTTTCTTGGCCTTGGTTCTGCCGAAAACCCTTTATTTGCCATTTTTTTAAAGAGGTTTTAAAATTTTATTTTATTTTTGTTTATTTAAAATGTATTAATATATATATATATATATATATATATGTATATATATATATATGTATATATATATATATATATGTATATATATATATATGTATATATATATATATATGTATATATATATATATGTATATATATATATATATAATACAAATAAGTATATATGTTTTTTTTTTTTTGAAAAGGGTTCATTTAATCATATATATATATATATATATATATATATTGCATCAAGGCAAATTCTGAAAACATATGTTGAGGTTATTATTTTGTAACATTTTTAACATAAAAGATAAATTCATCAGATTAAAATCATTTTATTTATTTCCTTTTATAAAAAATCCAGGTTGCTAAAAAAAAATAGATAGATTATTTAAATAGAGATTTACTTTCTGCAAAATAAAGTAAATAACAGAATTAAATATACTTAGAACAACAACTCTAGAAATTATTTATTTCTATTTATCTGTTTAACTATAGATTTTATTTTCTGCTCATAAGCAAATGACATAATTTAATAATTCTTATAGCTACTATATAAATGACATAATTTAATAAATTTAACAGCAACTAGATAAATGAGTTGATATTTAAATTAAATCTTAGAGGTATGCATAGGAAATAACTGATTCTTTTTATTTTCAGAATTCACATGCAAAATAGACTTTCATTTCCAAACTAACTTGCATACTACTAACAACAACTACATAGAACTTAATCCAAGATAAATGTATTTCTTTTGCAACAAATTATTATCTAACAAAATAATTTCATTTATTTAGAGTACGTTTAAAATACATTATAGCCATCAATACAAATGGGGTCTCTCATTTCTTTTCTGCAACATAGCATACTAAAATATTACAACTCTTTAAAACATATTTCAAAGACACTATCGTCACTTTACAAGTGGGTCTCTCACTTCTAATAAATGAGGACTTTTCAAAATAATAATTATATTTACAAATAGATTTTTGCAACAATAACTCCATCAAATTTCCACTTGTCCTATTCTTTCCTTCCAACAACCTACAAATAATAAAAGGATGGTGACCATGGAGTGCTCACCTCCCAACCTAGGCTAACTAGTAGCCACCCCCGAGCTTGGAGAACCAAGCCCTAGACAAGTTACACACATGCAAACAAAATAAACAAGGGAAAACAACTCACAAACACGTTCCCAACCAAGGCTATACTGCACCACACATTGTGATGTCTTTTCAAGGGTGGTAGTGGACCAAGTACCCTGAGGAGACTACAAGTATGGTAAAACACAAAGCCACCTCATGGAAAACCAAATACATAATAAGTATAACAACCCCACATCCTTATGCCCCCCAAGGCATTCATGCCTTATTTCCCTCCTTATGACCCCCAAATGCATAAACAAGCCATGCAGCAAGGGTCACATAAATATCCCTTGTGATCACTCTCATAATGAGAGCCTCTCACTCAAGGGCTGTCAAACTTCTACCACCCACAAGACCATCCTCTCTCCCAAGAGTAGGAGGCCTTGGTTACTCCCAAAGCACATAAAATGCATACAATAAGTAAAACATAGAACACAAATAATTTTCCAAGGTAAACATACAAGAAACTAACCTTTTTACACAAGCAAAATTCTTTTCAACATAACATAAAATATGAAAAACATTACAAGAAAAGTTAAACCAACCTTCAAACTACCCAAAGGTATGCTATATTTGTTGAGGATGAGCAGCCCAATTCCACAACCCCTTGCTTCTCTACACTTAGCCCAATTCCTAATTTCAAATCTATCTTTTTTTTCAAAATTCCTTGTCTTCAAAAATGGAGAGTGGGTGATTGCCTGCAAAATCTCCCATTCTTGCCTAAGAAGACCTTAGTGAGAGTTCTCACAGGTTTCTAAAATTGAAAAAGGAAAAATCAGAAATAAGATCAAAAGGGATCTCTCATCAAAAAGGAAAGTTAACAACTTAGGTGATGCCTTCTAATTTTCAATTTTTGCTCAACTTAGGAAACCCACTTTTTAGGGTGTCTAAATGGTTAGATGGAGTTGAAACATGCCTAAAATTACTCCTAACCCTTAGGTATACCTTAAGGACTTTAGGAAACACTCATCAGCTACTCCTAGGTGTCCATTTAACCCCTTTTAAACCCCTCTGAAGTTAATTTTTGGGTCAAACCTAAGTTGACCACCCCAAAGATTCTCTTCCCAAGGAAATTATGGAATCACATTAAATTAATTGGAAAAAAATTATGGTTAAACAACTCCCTCGAAGAGACAATTAAAAAAAAACCAAAACATAAATCAACACGTGTCAAGTGACACAATAAAAATGCTTTTACAAAATTATACATGAAATCTTGTCTCTTGTTGGATTTACCCAAATAAATAAATTCAATCTAACACACATGCAACATCCACTTTTACAAATAAAATACTATACAAACGGGGTGTTATCTCTCCAAATAGACAAACCCTAGTTTTAGGAACGTACAGAGGTCTAGGTTTGGTTCTCCATAATATTTCCATGGTCACATGGATAATTTTCCTATGCATCTCAATTACACATTAGTACTTCCAAATAACCTCATATAACATTTAAACACATGAATAAGAATACATGTCAAACATTCTACATACCATATACATTCAAGCAAATCAATACATCTTACATCCAAATAAATCCACATACGTAGTTATCATAATCCTCATAATTTTAATCCATACATAAAACATACATCCTATTTCTATCATCATAGTGAAGTCCTGCAAATCCAATAATGACATATATCACCTCTAAGTAATCCTATCTTGGAATCATATAGAGTTCTATATCATAATGCATATAAATGAAGAATCAACATATATCAATGTTATCCAAATCCTTGAATCTTATAACTTCTAAATCCATAATGCATAAAAATGTACACCTCAAGGTGAAATGATTCCGTAACCTGGTTCAATTACTTTTCTCACCATTCTATCTATCTAACATAGCCCATCCTATTGAATTATAGCATTTATTAGTAGGGTTAAACATGGTCAACTAAGTTAATCAAAGCTTGGTTGGGGAGGGCCTTACATCCTCCTCCCCTAGAGTTCAACTTACTCCTGGAAGTTGCATGAGTAGATTTACGAAGTAGGGACATAGCATTTCCCACAATTTCAATAAGTTACTCAAAATCTTATCTTGCCTACTAGAAAGGTGAAATACCCAAATCAACTTATTATTGTAATTAACTTACTATCTTCACAAGATTACATTCTTAGTATTTTTATTACATTTCCCTTAGATCTCATGTAGGTGTTTACCAGTACTATCTTTCAACAACTTTCATTAATGCACCATCCAAATCATATCAATAACACACATCAACTACCACAATTCAAGGTTACACATGATAGTCTACTTATTAATTTTATAGGAGTCATACTTATTAAGGGTTCATGTAAAACATGTTTATCCCACCACAATTGTCATCCATGCTTGCCTCTAAAGAGAATTGACATCACAATTTATTCATAATGAATCTACTTACTTTTCATCAAGGCACCTTATTAGGGTGTTAATAAAATATTTGTTAAATCGTCCTAGCTGTATAATTTCTTCCAACAAGGCATAATCAAATTTAGGTTCTTCATACCCGCCCCTATATAGGGTAGTTTTCTACCACTAGGGATTACAATGTTTACATTTCTAGGCACCAAGGTTTAAGTTTCATAGGGTACATCATTCACAATTTCCAAACATTAAGGTACATAACAATCCCATTCCAAGGGAGTGATGGAAATTATTAAAACTTATTTTAGATATCATCCACGCAATCATCTCCATACACATGGTAAATTTACCAGTCGACAATTATTACTTTCACAATTCATTAGGTCTAGATCACACTATTGTTATAAATTTTTCTCTTTCAGGTTACTCTCAATTAATTCTATTTAGGAGGATCTTCCTTCCTTTATCTTGATTTGATAAAATATATTCTTTGTTAATTGTTTGTGCCTAATTTCACTCCTTGCGGTATCCTCCCTTCACACACAATCAGTGGTTCAACAAACATGAAAGATATTACACAAATCACATCACTAGGGCTAGGTATATCAACCATCAAAATGACCACTTGACACTTTACACGATCCAAAATACAAGTTACTTCTGCCAAGTCCAATAAAAGAAGAAAAATGCCGGCAATTGAAAAATATTAAAACTAGAAGCATGGCAAGTGCCATAGTTCCAATAAAAAGAAACATAAATTTAGTGGTCCTCTCTTCATAAAAAAAAATTAAAAAAATAAAAGAAAGTACTAGCCCCTAGGTCACAAAATACTTTTCAAAGAAAGTTGAAAATACTGATGAATCAAAACTCGAAACAAGGTGACCATACTGGTCATACCCTAGGGAGTAACCACAACACATCACCCAAGATCACATGTCCTGACTATGTTAGGAAGTGATTGTTAGACTCTTAAGGTTCTTAGATTCTTTATAATCCTTTATTGATTTATGAAATAAATTCTTATATGCAAGAGATCACATTCATTTTAATAAATAGTGTTCCATTTTAACCTTCACGTGCTTACTATTTCAAGCAACACTTTCTGATATAATCCACCATCTATATAGGGTTATTAACATCCTTAATTATATTCTAATAGGTGCTTGCACTAACTCTACCATTCTCCGTCCATTTCTCTTGCACTAATTTTTTTTTTAACACTTAATTATACGCAATCTATGCTTAATTAGAGGTTAAAGCTTAACAAGTTGATCCAACGAAACGTTAGGTCTCAATAAAACTCCTAGGCGATAGGATTAAGAAAATTACTAACATAACAAATATGATAACTCCTATTATCAAGAGGATCGAATAAATTTTATAAGGGCAATAATAATTTCACTCAAAAGTCCCTCTCATTAAAGTTGCATTTAATAGTACTTAATTAGAACATCTTCTACTAAATAAACATATATATAGTTACTTGGTTCAATATCAATTATTTAATAACTATCCAGTTTCCTCCATCCTGTTAATACATCCCTCCTTAATAACTTAATTTAATATGGCTTCTATTAATTATCTTAATATGCTAAACCTTGATTCAATGTTACATGGTAGCTCAAGCATTGTCACTTCCCTGTCTTACACACACAGTTGATAGTTCGGTACAAAATTGACACTTGTTTACTTAGAACCACTTAGGATTTGTATAATGTAATCATATAATTTTACTAGGGACATCATTTAGTATCTTAGAACCTTATGCTAGCCCCTTATATTTTCACCTCGAACATTCACTTGCCTTCAGTAGGTAGGAGCTTGTTGCCAAATTACTAACACTTAAGGTTAAGAGCCATTTGGGGTGGAATTATTGTCCAGTAAAATTGATAATGGTTGACAACAATTTATACCCACACATTTGAAGACATATTTCAAACAACTCAAAGAGTGGACTTCTTCTCTCCTACTTCGCTCATGCAACTATGACGTCAAGGGGGTGTGCACTCGAAAAGTGACCAACACCCATCCTTTTAATTTAAAATTTAGTAAAAGGGAAATTATATCGTCCCATATTACTTATTTATATTTACTTCCAACCCATTTTCGACATGTCACAACTTATTATTTCCTTCAATCCATGAAAACACCTTATCATCATAATATTTTGTTACCTAATTATGGTATAACTAAAAGTGTCCAATAATTATCAATGTCTTAAGATCCAAAAATTTTCAAGTTCTCCCTTAGCTAACCACAAATTTTGGCTCCTTATCCATGTTCTCATAATATCTCTTATACTACCAACTAATTCACATTAAAACTTTGGTATTATATTATTGTTATACTATCTTCCCATAAGCCTTTTCCATCTGCATGTTGCTTCATCCATACCTAATGTTTTTGCATACTTTCACACTTGAGTGCCATAATTTGCAAAGCTTCTTTGATTGTGCCTAGTAGTTAAATTGTGATACATACTATCTTGTACCTAGCGACTAACCATGATTGGGTTGCACTTTCCTCAGTTTTTGAATGAATATTAGTTACTCATTCCCGGGTTATAAGATCCTATTACCTTTATACTCCTTGTATTTCAATGGAGATTTTTTTAAGATCCCCAAATCAACTCTACTCTCTCTTCCATTATTTACTTTTTTTTTTTTAAGATCATCTTCCCATAAAGGAACTAGTTGAGGTTTTACCTGCTTGTTTCCCCAATTATATAACCATGGATGAACTTTAGGGTTTATTGTAAAAATGTGTTTTCACCCAAGAAGTTCATGTCTCCTTTCTCCTTATTTAACTCACCTATAGTATTACTAGGGTTTTCTGATCAAGGGGATTTCCATTCATCATTTTAGTTCTACTCTTCAAGGTTATCCAACTCTAGCTTTACTGTATTACTACAAAAATTGTCTAACAAATGCTCTTAATAAGAAATCTAACATGACCACATTCTTAAGGTACCTAGTCTTTAGGATAGGTTAATGCTTCTATCTGAGCTTCGCAAGAGTTCCTTTTAACTCTTCTTCATTTATGTCTCCAATGGTGGCCTTGATCTTTTTAACCATCATAATTTCACATAGCTTAAAAAATAACTTGAACTGTCTTGATCTTATTTATCTTGTTTATTGTGCCTTTATCTTAGGTCTGACTATCTTGCTTGACAATGCCATTGTCATGAACATACCTCGATGGATGGCATTCTTTTAGTTACCATCAGAGATATTTTATTGTAGAATTTAACTCGTACTTGATTTGATTAAGGCAATTATTGCATTTAGGTTCAAATTGAATGGTAACCTCATAAGTACAAAAGATCTAATTTTTGTTATTTAAACACTGAAAATACTTCATATAAATAATAACTTAAAATTTCGCAGTCCTTGGGGTTTTTATTATGCCATAAACCTTATGACTAATAAGTTCAAATTTCAGGGCTTTTAGTGACCCTTGGAACCCCTTGAATTGATATGTGTTGATCTATTGATTTACTAGAATTTTCACTTATGTTTCACTTTGTTATTTCGCAAGTTTTCACCTAGGTGTTATACTTCAAGCCATAGTTTGGTTTCAACTAAGTTATGAATGTAGCCCATGTTCACCAGTGTTTGAACCTAGGGCTCTGATACCAAAATGTCATGCCCAAACATTTGGGCACGAACGGGATAAATTTTTTTTTTAAATCACAAATATATAACATTAAAATGCTAATATTAAATGCACTAACAAGTTTTCGTCTTAACTATGTTTAGAGTTAACTTTAATCACTAACTTAAGTAAATGAAAAATAAATTTAATTAAATGTGGAATGTTATTTCTCCAAAGAAATTATTACTCTCTCAACGATTTTAATCACTTAATTAAAATTCTGTACAAATGTTTGGCGAAGGTATTATTAATCTTCAGTAATCAATAAATGCTTTAAGGGATTGATTAAATTATTTCTAGAACTTTGTTTATAAATGTCTATATTTTCATTTTAATCATTAATTGAAATGTGTTTAAATTAAATCGACAAAAACGTCATTTAATTTTCATAATGATTATTGTCCTATAAAGTTTAAATATTTCTCATAACCAAAATAGTCTTACCCAATTTATTATAAAGTTTATAATAGTTTAAACTCCATAAATATTTAATTTAAAACATCTCAATATATATATATATATATATATATATATATATATATATATATATATATATATATATATATATATATATATATATATATATATATATATATATATATATATATATATATATATATATATATATATATACGTATAACCATACTCATAAATAAAAGTAAACTGCAACAAATTTTACCAACTTTATATTCATAACCCTATATATATATATAAGTGTTTTAACCATGCAAACCCTAATCCTTTATTTAATATAAAAATATGCCCCTCATTTCTCTTTTTTTTCATTTTTTATTATCTTTCCACATTTTACATTAGCCCTAATCGGGCTAGGGTCCTATTCTTTTTTGGGGGGGTTTGTGCAAGGCCGAATACTGTTGGGTGGTGGCCATGGCCGAACTTGAGGAAGGGGAGGAGAGGTGGAGGTTGGGAGGTCAGCAGCGGTGGGCGCCGCTTATTGTGGAAACCACAGTGGCGGCGAACACTGTGGTCGCCCACAGTGGCGGCCCTCGGGTCGTCCACTATGGACGCCCACAGTGGCGGTGACCACTATGGTGGCCCACAGTGGGAGCTGGCCATGCCGACCACTATGTTAAGCACAATGGTTGCTCGGCCCTGGTTCTACCGAAAACCCTTTATTTGCCATTTTTTTTTAAGAGGGTTTAATTTTTTTAATTTTTTTTTGTTTATTTAAAATGTATTAAAAAAAAAAAATATATATATATATATATATATATATATATATGTATTATACAAATAAGTATATATGTTTTTGTTTTTTTTGAAAAGAGTTCATTTAATCATATATCTTTGCATATAAATTTATATATATATATATATATATATATGTATATATATATGTGTATATATATATATGTATATATGTATGTATGTATATATATATATACTGCATCAAGGCAAATTCTGAAAACATATGTTGAGGTTATTATTTTGAAATATTTTTAACAGAATAGATAAACTCATCAGATTAAAATCATTGTATTTATTTCCTTTTATCAAAAATCCTAGTTGCTAAAAAAAAATAGAAAGATTATTTAAATAGAGATTTACTTTCTACAAAATAAAGTAAATAACAGAATTAAATATACTTAGAACAACAACTCTAGAAATTATTTATTTCTATTTATCTATTTAACTATAGATTTTATTTTCTGCTCATAAACAAATGACAGAATTTAATAATTCTTATAGCTACTATATAAATGACATAATTTAATAAATTTAATAGCAACTAGATAAATTTGTTGATATTTAAATTAAATCTTAGAGGTATGCATAGGAAATAACTGATTCTTTTTATTTTCAGAATTCACATGCAAATAGACTTTCATTTGCAAGCTAACTTGCATACTACTAACAACAACTACATGGAACTTAATCCAAGATAAATGTATTTCTTTTCAAAAAAATTATTATCTAACAAAATAATTTCGTTTATTTAGAGTACATTTAAAATACATTATAGCCATTAATACAAATGGGGTCTCTCATTTCCTTTGTACAACATAACATACTAAAACATTACAACTCTTTAAAACATATTTCGAAGACACTATCGTCACTTTACAAATGGGTCTCTCATTTCTAATAAATGAGGACTTTTCAAAATAATAATTATATTTACAAATAGATTTCTGCAACAATAACTCCATCAAATTTCTACTTGTCCTATTCTTTTCCTTCCAACAACCTACAAATAATCAAAGGATGGTGACCATGGAGTGCTCACCTCCCAGCCTAGGCTAACTAGTAGCCACCCCCAAGCTTGGAGAACCAAGCCCTAGATAGCTTACACACATGCAAACAAAATAAACAAGGAAAAACAATTCATGAACACATTCCCAACCAAGGCTATACTGCACCACACATTGTGATGTCTTTTCAAGGGTTGTAGTGGACCAAGTACCCTAAGGAGACTACAAGTATGGTAAAACACAAAGCCACCTCATGGCAAACCAAATACATCATAAGTATAACAACCCCACATCCTTATGCCCCGCACGACATTCATGCCTTATTTCCCTCCTTATGACCCCCAAATTCATAAACAAGCCATGCAGCAAGGGTCACATAAATATCCCTTGTGATCACTCTCATAACAAGAGCCTCTCACTCAAGGGCTATCAAACTTCTACCACCCACAAGACCATCCTCTCTCCCAAGATTAGGAGGCTTTGGTTACTCCCAAAGCACATAAAATGCATACAATAAGTAAAACATAGAAAACAAATAATTTCCCAAGGTAAACATACAAGAAACTAACCTTTTACACAAGCAAAATTCTTTTCAACATAACATGCAATATGAAAAACATTACAAGAAAAGTTAAACCAACCTTCAAATTGCCCAAAGGTATGCTAGATTTGTTGAGGATGAGTAGCCCAATTCCACAACCCCTTGCTTCTCTACACTTAGCCCAATTCCTAATTTCAAATCTATCTTTTTCTTTCAAAATTCCTTGTCTCCAAAAATGGAGAGTGGGTGATTGCCCACAAAATCTCCCATTCTTGCCTAAGAAGACCTCAGTGAGAGTTCTCACAGGTTTCTAAAATTGAAAAAGGAAAAATCAGAAATAAGATCAAAAGGGATCTCTCATCAAAAAGGAAAGTTAACAACTTAGCTTATTGCTTCTAATTTTCAATTTTCGCTCAACTTAGGAAACCCACTTTCTAGGGTGTCTAAATGGTCACATGTGAATTGAAACATGCCTAAAATTACTCCTAACCCTTAGGTATATCTTAGGGACTTTAGGAAACACTCTTAAACTACCCTTAGGTGTCCATTTAACCCCTTTTAAACCCCTTTGAAGTTAATTTTCAAGTCAAACCTAAGTTGACCACCCCAAAGATTCTCTTCCCAAGGCAATTATGGAATCACATTAAATTAATTGGAAAAAAACTATGGTTAAACAACTCCCTCCAAGAGACAATTTAAAATAAACCAAAACATAAATCAACACATGTGTCAAGTGACACAATAAAAATACTTTTACAAAATTATACATGAAATCTTGTCTCTTGTTGGATCTACACAAATAAATAAATTCAATCTAACACACATGCAACATCCACTTTTACAAATAAAATACTATACAAATGGGGTGTTGTCTCTCCAAATAGACAAACCCTGGTTTTACGAATGTACATAGGTCTAGGTTTGGTTCTCCATAATATTTCCATGGTCACATGGATAATTTTCCTGTGCATCTCAATTACACATTAGTACTTCCAAATAACCTCATATAACATTTAAACACATGAATAAGAATACACGTCAAACATTCTGCATACCATATACATTTAAACAAATCAATACATTTCCCATCCAAATAAATCCACATACGCAGTTATCATAATCCTCATAATTTTAATCCATACATAAAACATACATCCTATTTCTATCATCATAGTGAAGTCCTGCAAATCCAATAATGCCATATATCACCTCAAATTAATCCTATCCTGGAATCATATAGAGTTCTATATCATAACGCATATAAATGAAGCATCAACATACATCACTGTTATCCAAATCTTGGAATCTTATAAGTTCTAAATCCATAATGCATAAAAATGTACACCTCAAGGTGAAATGATTCTGTAACCTGGTTCAATTACTTTTCTCACCAATCTATCTGTCTAACATAGCACATCCTATTGAATTATAGCATTTATTAGTAGGGTCAAACATGGTCAACTAAGTTAATCAAAGCTTGGTTGGGGAGGGCCATACAGATGTGTTCTTCCAATCATCAACATCACCTTCCCAATCTGCATCCATATATGCACATAAAATAAATTCATCATCTTTAGGTACCATAAACCATATTCAGTTTTTTCTTTGAAAAATCAGAATATCCTTTTTATTGCACTTTCATGATTTTATCTTGGATTACTTTGAAATATTGATACAATACTAACTACATTCATTATATCTAGTCTAGTCTGAGTTAAATATAGTGAACCACCAATCATGAATTTATATCTTGTAGGATTTACTAGAGGGGATACATCTTTAATTGACAATTTTTCACTTGTAACCATAGGAGTACTAATTGGTTTGGAATTTTCCATGCCAAATTTCTTCAATGATTCCTTTAGATACTTAGTTTGACAAATAAATATACCTTTGTCAGTTTGAGTAATCTGTAAACCTAGAAAAAATCTTATTTCTCCAGTTATAGACATTTCAAATTCACTCTTCATATTATCAAAGAATCCCATGCACAATTTTTCTTCACCTCTGAACATCATATCATCAACAAATACTTCAATAATCAGAATATCATCATTAGTTATCTTATAATATAAGTTACTATCAGCATTACCTTTTATAAAATCAAGCTTAAAAAGATACTTATCCAACCTTGCATACCAAGCTCTAGAAGCCTATTTTAATCCATATATGGCTTTCCTTAATCTGCAAACCATATTTTTGTCATCTGTCAGTAAAAATCCATTAGGTTTCTGAATAAAAACTTCCTCTTCAAATTCTCCATTCAAAAATGCACACTTAACATCCATTTGATAGACCTTGTAGTTCTTATAGGTTGCATAAGGAAGAAATAGTCTAACAACTTCAATTCTGGCTACCGGTGCAAAAGTTTCACCATAATCAATTCCTTCCTTCTAAGAATATCCTTTGCAGACCAATCTAGCCTTATTTCTTACAACTTGTCCATCCTCATTCAATTTGTTTCTAAGAACCCATTTAGTTCCAATGACATTCTTATTTTTAGGTTGGGGAACCAAAGTCCAAGTATTGTTCTTTTCTATCTGATCTAATTCATCTTCCATAGCTTTCATCCAACATTCATCTTTACCAACTTCAATTACTGATGCTAGTTCAATCTGATAAATGAAACATACCTCTTGATTTGCCAATCTTCTTCTTGTCATAACTTTCTTGTTTTTATCTCCAATGATCTGATTTTCAGAATGATTTAGCCTTACATACTTTTGTATTTTCTGACTTTCAAGTTCTTTGTGATTCTCTTTAGTTACAATTGAGTTTTCTGATGATGTCGGGGTAACTGGTTCAGTATTTAGTTCCAGTACAGGCACTACTGGATTTGTTATGATCATTTACACTACCAGTTCTCTGTCATAAGATTTATCTTGGTCTTTGTGCTGCTCATCCACTTTCACATTAGTGCTCTCCACAATTCTCTCCAATCTTTTGTTATAACATCCATATGCTTTGCTCTTAGTTGAATAACCAAGAAATATTCCTTCATCACATCTAGGGTCAAAATTTCCACTAGAATCATCTCTTTTGATATAACACTTACTTCCAAAGATTCTAAAATACTTAAGAGTAGGAGAATGACCAAACCACAATTCATAAGGTGTCTTACTGTTATCTCCTTTGATATGAACTTTTTTGAATGTTTAAACCATTGTACTTACTGCTTCTCTCTAGTACATATGAGGCAAATTAGCTTTCATCATCATGGTTTTGGCTGCATCCAAAATGGTTTTGTTCTTTCTTTCCATAATGCCATTCTACTGAGGTGTCTAGGGTGCAAATAACTATCTTCTAATGCCATTTTTCTCACAATAACTGTTAAATTCATAGGATGTGAGTTCACCACCTTGATCTGATCTCAAACACTTGATTTTTATCCTTGTCTTTGTCTCAACCATATCTTTAAAGATCTTGAATTTCTCAAAGGCTTCAGATTTCTCCCTTAGAAAAGCAACACACATTATTCTAGAATAGTCATCAATGATTAACATGAAATATCTATCTCCTTGAAAGCTTCTTGTATTATCAGGACCACATAGGTCAGTTTCAATCAAATCAAGAATATCATTACATTTATCAAGTATTCTCTTAAAAGAATTTCTGGTTTTCTTACCCATTTGACATTCCTTACATATTGGACTATGAGGCTTCACAATCCTAGGTAAATATCTAACTACCTTAGTTGAATTGATCTTTACAATGCAATCAAAATTTACATGACACAACCTTTTATGCATAGCCAACTTTCATCAATATGTGAAATCAGACATGCCTTTTCACCAGAGTTCAAATGAAAGATGTTACCTTTTGTCTATGTACCGGTTTCATTCTCCAATCCTAATTTCCTAATGACTTTGCACTTTCCATCCTTGAATTGTACTTGAAATCCTTTGTCTACCAGCTTTTCTACACTCAAAATATTATTCTTTAGACCTTGAACATAATAGACATTATCAGTGTTATTCTTACCATCCAGTGAAATGGTTCCTCTTCCTTTGATCATGCATGCTTTGTTATTATCAAATTTGACTTGACCTCCATCAAATTCTTGCAGGGTTAGAAACTTCCTTTTGTCTCTTGTAATATGATGAGAAAATCCACTGTCTATTACCCATTCATCTTTGTCTTTAACTTTTTCTGCAAGGGCCTTTTCCTCATTTTTGATAACTAGTTCTGGATCATCTTCCTTCATAGCATAAAATACCCAGTCTTTTCCATTGTCGAAACCACTAGCTGAATCTCCTATCGATTCTTCCTCTGAGTCATCAGTTAATCATTCCTCATCAGCATAGTAGCATGACTTGTTTTTGTTTCTCCTATACTTATGCTTCATCTTATATTTAGGGTTAGTCTTAAAATATCTTCTTTCTCTTTCTTCCAATTTTGAATTCCTTTCAGGACATCTAAATGCAAAATGACTTATCTTATTACATGCAAAAAATTTGAAAGGAGATTTTCCTTCATACTTACTTCCTGTCGGATCTTTAGGTATCCTTCTAGAAAATAGGGCTTCAAGTTGCTCAAGCTCTTCATCTTCATTCCTAATCTCTTCCAATTCCTTTGCATACAAAACTTTCTAATCTTTCTTGTTGATTGATGATATAGATGCATTAAATGTAGTATCAATCTTTGTAGCTCCTAGAGGACCAAATTCTTCAAGCTCAAAAGCAGATATCTTCCTAGCTAGTATATCTATTGAAAAAAGAATTAGGCATGGTTCTTAGCTCATTAATTGCAGTTACCTTCATCTTATATGTCGGTGGAAAAACCCTTAATACTTTTGAAACAATCTCTTCCTCGCTCAGAGATCCACCACATCACTAAATTCCTAATACAATCTCATTTACCCTTTCCATGAATGCATAAATTCTTTCATCTTCCTCCATCTTCAAGCTTTCATATCTTACCTAGTAACATTCAAGTTTTGCAATTTTAACAGTGGGATCACCTTCATACAGAGTCTCCAACTTGTCCCATAAATGATTTGTCGATGATTTATTTGATAATTTCATGATCTACTAATCTGATAAGGCTCTTAAGAGGGCTTCTCTAGCTTTGCAGTCATTTTGAATGTTCTTTTCCAAGTCTACTAGTGCAGGATTGCCAGATGTCAGCTCATGAGGAGTGTAGTCATTATGAGTTATTTCCCAAATTTCTTTTCCAATGCATTGTAAATGAGTCTCCATCTGAATTTTCCATACTCCATAGTTTGTTGCATCAATCCTAGGGTTGTCCTTCTGGTAAACAACAACTAAGCTATTAGTTTCCATAGGATCTTCTTCAAGCGGTTAAGCTTCTACAAAAAGAGGACCAGTCTTTGTTACCAATTGTTAGGATAACTGGTGAACAACTAAGAGGGGGGGGATTAGTTGTTAACAGATTATATGAATTAAAGCACTTTAAAACTTATACTGGAATAACTAATAAAGCATTAAAGAATAATTGAAAACTATAGAATTAATACCATGCAACCATAACACATAGCACCATTATTTGTATGTGGAAACCCAGTAAAGGGAAAAACCATAGTGGGAAACCCTACCCACAATCAGAGGAGACTTCTGCAGAAAGTATATGATTACAATAGGGGCCTACACATGTAGGACGACACACTGCCTAGAGCGCAATACTCATCGCAATGGAGTCTCATTGACTATAGAAGAGGCCAACCACCTCAAAGTATTTGGACAACAATCTGAAAAGAAAAACTACCTCTGATAGCATCAAACATGGTAGATTACAGTTTTGGTTAAGCTCAATATCAGCAGTCTAAAACCTCTTACATAAACCCAACTCAATCACCTATGATCAATAAAATCCTCTACAAAAATGATTATTACATTATTCGCTCCTTGCCTATATGATCTATAATGAGATCTTACAAATATTTATACAAGCCTTGGACTTAAACCATTAGGTTGGCCACCCAAATGATAATTTAATAGATCCATTACATAATATTAAAATATAATCATAAAACATGTCGACATAAGGCCAAACAAATATCATCTAATCAATAAAACATCCCAGAAGCATATCAGAAAGATTCACCAACACGTTTCATGAAATCGGTCCATACACTAGATAGAACCAGACCTAAATTAGATCCACACACACCAAAACAATGAAACCAATTAATCAAGGCACAATCACAATCACCATCAGCATCCCAAATCCCTTCTAGAAGTTGCACCAACACCACTTATGCATTACATCAAAGAGCTTCAATAAATCTATGCTAGTGAAACCCTTACCGAACCTATAAAGAAGGATTACTAGAACATAATATAGCATCCAATCACCAAGTCAATACTAATTGACTGAAGCATACTTTAGAAGCATATGAACAATCTGTACAAACTTATTCCATCATTCAAATCATACAGGTGACAATCAACTAATAATCTTCCCAATCCAATCCTTCTACTGGAAGTCGATAAACAACCATAATAGCTAGTGTTGACATTAATGACAAAACATCAATGCAACACATAATCAATTCCATCATATTACCAACAATAAGTATTTAATGATCTTTACTGATGATTTTTCCAAGATGATGTGGGTAACTTTTCTGAGAGAAAAGTCTAAGGCATTTAATTAATTTAAAGCATTTAAAGCTATTGTTGATAAAGATACCAAGAAGAATTTGAAATGTTTGAGATCTGACCAGGGAGGTGAATTTACTTATGATGAATTTGTGAAGTTCTATGATGAATAGGGAAATAAAAGGCATTTTCCAACTCCTAGAACTCCACAGTAGAATGGGGTAGAAGAGAGAATGAATAGAACAATTGTTGAAGCTGCTAGAACTATGTTGATTCAAGGTGAAGTATCGAAAATGTTTTGGAGAGAAGCAGTTAGCACTGCTATATATACTTTGAACTGGGTACTTGTCAAGAGAGGTAATAACAAAACACCTTATGAGTTATGGCATGGAAAGACTCGTAATGTAAGTTATTTCAAAAAAAATGGGAGTAAATGTTTCATTAAACATGATAATTTCACTGGAAAATTTCATTGCAAAGTATGATGAAGGTATTTTTCTTGGTTACTCTACAAAGAGTAATGCATTTGAATGTTATAACAAGAGAACTACGAATATCATTAAGAGTGTAAATGTGAAGGTAGATGAACTCTCTAAGAAATTTGATGAGACCAGTAGAACTGAATCTAAGAATGATGAAGATAAACTTGTATTTATAGAACCGGAAGTGCAAAAGAATGTTGAGCAGGAAAATGTAGAAATAGGTGCTCAACTGGTAAATGAAGAAAGCAATGAAGAAGATGAAAAACATGAAGCAGAAGACACAACATCAGAACTGATAATACCAAGATATGTCAAACTGAATCATTTTAAAGACCAAATAATTGGAGATAAAATTGTTGGTGTACAAACAAGAAGGAAAATTAGAGAAAACTCTTGTCTGATTTCAACTATTGAGCCTAAAATAGTGAAAGAGGCATTTAAGGACAATGATTGGATTAATGCAATGAATGAGGAATTGGATTAGATAGAGAAAAACAAGACTTGGACACTTGTTCCTAGATTGGAAGACATGAATTTGATTGGCGCTAAATGAGTCTTTAGAAACAAGTTAAATGAAGAAGGCAAGGTTGTGAGGAATAAAGAAAGGTTGGTATGCAAAGGCTATAAAGAAAAACAAGGAGAAGATTATGGTGAAGCCTTTGCACGAGTGGCAAGAATGGAAGGAGTAAGAATGTTTCTTGCTTATGATGCATTTAAAGGATTTAAGGTCTACCAGATGGATGTTGAATCAACTTTTATTAATGGCATCCTTGAGGAAGAAGTGTACATAGAACAACTAGATGGAATTGATTAATATAAGGATAAAGATATGGTTTCTAAGATACATAACCTACTGTATGGATTGAAGTAGGCATCGAGAGCATAGTATGAAATATTGCATGCACACATGATCAAGATAGGATCTGGCATACCAGTGAGTACAGTAACATATATCTTAGGACTAATGGAGACAAAATGTTGATAGTTAAAGTATTTGTAGATGATATAATATTTGGTGGTGATGATGATTTATGTATGGTTTTGTTGAGAAGATGAAGAAAGAATTTGAGATGTCTCTTATTGGTGAGATTAAATCTTTCATTAGGTTGTAGGTCCAACAATTGGATGGTGGAATATTTATCTGTCAAAGTATGTAAAAAAAGTGTTGAAAACATTTGGCATGGAGGATTGTAAACCAGTTGGTACTTCGATGGTGACATGCTGCAAATTGTCTAAACAAGATGATTCACCATCTGTTGATGAGAAGGAATACAGGTCAATGATTGGTAAGATGCATTATGTTGTTCATAGCAGGCCTGATATTGCACATACTGCTAGATTAGTTGCTATATTTCAAAAGGATCCCAAGGAGACTCACTTGGTAGTGGTGAAAAGGATATTGCAGTACTTGAAAGGAACAATATATTATGGTTTATGGTATCCTTATAAAGGTGAATTTTCTTTGAATGTGTTTACTGATGTAGATTGGGTAGGCAATATTGATGATCAGAAAAGCACTACCGGTGGAGCTTTTCTTCTTAGAGGTAGATTGGTTGTATGGCCAAGTAAGAAGTAAACTTGTGTATCTCAATCAATAGTAGAGGTAGAGTATGTTGCAACATCAATGAATTGCACACATGCAATCTGGATGAGACATGTGTTAGAAAGCTTTAAATTTGATATGTCTGAACCGGTAACTATTTATTATGATAACACTAGTGCAATTAATATTTCAAAAAATATTGTATTACATGCAAGAAATAAACACATAGAATTGAAATATAAATTTTCAAGGGAAAGAGTAGAGGAGAAACAAGTCAGAATGGAGTATGTGACAAGCAAAGAGCAACTAGCAGACATTTTCACTAAACCATTGTTGAAGACTACCTTTGAGTACCTCAGAGGTAAATTAGGGGTTAGATCCCTACACAAGAAGATCTAGGATATAAAAGATGCATCAATCCAGTGGACTTAATGACTATTCTTCACTGTGGATTGATGAGATGTAAGATACTCCATAGAGGGAGCAGCTTAGATGACATTTGGAGAGATGTTGAAGACAACAACAATAGATTTGATGACCGGTGATACATATGCACCTTTGGAATTGTTGTCAAAGGGGGAGAAGAAAACTATCAGGGAAAAGAAAACTATCAGAAAGGGGGAGAAGGCATGAAGAATCTGAACCGACAAATGAGGTACAACAAAGAAGAGTTGGAGAGAAATTCGAGTTGTAGAGAAGTTCCAGAATAGAGCAATATGAGTTGCATATGTTGGTAATTATGTTGGTGTTTCCATCAATGCAAAAGGGGGAGAATGTTGGTATGATTGGCATAACTAATGCAGATGATGACTGAACCTCAGTAAAGGACTGTTGGTGATGACATTGTAATGAAGAGATTGAGATTGCATGATTGGATGAATTTAATTAGTTATTTATGTTGCCATTGATGGAAATTGATGTTTATTCATGACAATTGATGTTTACTTGTATTTTATTTTGTCATCTAAGTCTTTTTGGTCTATCAGAAAGAGCCTACTAGTAATGAAATGGGAAATTGGGAATTAGGACCTTATCCGGTAATCAAGGAAATGTTTTGATTGTATCTGGCATTTGTGATGATTGAGATGTTGTGGTTTGGAATGTGAGTTTGTATCAATGTAATATGCATCTGAATGGAACCGGATTATGTTTTGGCAACCAAAAGTCATGTTTATGATTTCTATTGAGTTTTTACTAGGGTTTAAGAAAGGTTTAAGGACTAGTAAATAATTCTCTCAACCAGTGATTATTTTTGGTTTTGTGATGATCTACATCAAGTTCAAATATTGAAGGTGACGTTGCACAATTCACGTAGAAAATTGTATTGTTGTTTGGTGTATTCGGAGATGGAATCTCTTGGGAAACAACAAAATGCTTAGAAGAGTGTTCTAAGGGTTGACTTTGTATCAGACCAAGTTGCTATGATGAGTTGGTATCACTCAACAGTTGATATTGTCTTGTAAATGTTGTAATGATCCATATGATGATCTGATATGATCCTTGATGATCTGTATTGTAAAATCTTGATGTATTTAGGGTTTTAGTTGTTGACTTAGTTGAAAATGTTATTTATGTCGGTATAGATGATGTTTGTTGTGTCGGTGGTTTTTGAGAAGAGTGTGAAGCCAAACCAAAGTATGAGAGATCTACCAAAGTGTTGCAGATTTGGAACATAATTGGATCTGATCAAGCAAGAAGTTGTGTGCTATACCCAGATCATTCACTGGTGTTCCCTAACAGTTGTTGAAGACAAAATCCCTTAACTGGGTAGGTCCTAACATACCTTACATCGTAAATCCCCTAATAGGATGACTCAACATCTGAGTTCTAAATCCTCTTGTGAGGTTGATCCTAACATGTCAAAGCTCCTAACAGGGCTCATCATCTAAATCCCTTAACTAGGTGACTCCTAATAGGGTCTACTCCTAACAGGGCATCTTTGTAAGCTCCTAACCAGGCTAGGGTCCTAACAGGGTGCATTCTGAAAGAGTGCATAATTCTTGTGGGTACCAATTCCCACCGTGGTTTTTCCCTATTTGGGTTTCCACATGAAAATCATGGTGTTCATATGGTGAATGTTTTGATGTGATGTGATGATTTACTTTCAACTTATGCATGGTTAATGAACACTTAATGAGCAACATTGATATACCAGTTTAGCAGATGATTATCCATAGATACTGATACTGGTAAATGACTTTATTGTTGGTTTATGTTTGATTTGGTGAATGTTTGATAAGTTTTAGTTTTAGTTTTTCAAGTGGTGTTAATACTGATTTGCCCCCCTCTCAGTATTAGCCGGATCCTCTAAGATTAACAAAGATACCCTAGGTAATGAATATGTTGCAAGATTAATATTGAAGATAAGATGGATCAAAGTGTTTGTAGGATTTTGCCAAGATCAAGAGCACAATGAAAAGCATAAAAAGAGAGACAATAGAATGACAAGAACAAAACTGTATTCTCATCAATATGCAAATGATCAACTGGATTAATCAATACAATGAATATAGTCCTGCTTATATAGGCAAGGCCATATGGATGTACGAGCACACAATTATGACATGTGGCTCAATGAGAAACAAGGGTAGGTAAGAAATACTAGGGGTAGGTAGGAGAAATAATATAATATTCCACAAGAGGTGGATGACCCATCGAATGTGGAGTGTAACAGCAAAATAAGACCACAAAAGGTGGAATTTCTCCTACAAGCTCTACCCCTATGTGCACACTTCCCTAAGTGTCTCAAATCCAAACTACGAAGAGATGCATTATCCTAAGTTAACTTAAGTAAAGTGTAATAATATCCAAAATGAATATTTATTTACACCAACACCCCCCCTTAAGTGCAACTTAGGGGAATGAAGACTCAAGTCAACAATGCAAGATGGGTCTCGGCTACTAGGCCATGTTAGGTACCCATGTACAATATGCTAATGCAAGAAAAACTATACAATGCAATCTCTCACAAACGGAGAAAGGGAGAAAATCCAGTGGGAAAAAACTCCCCCCCAAAAGAGAGATAAAAGTACAAAAGACTCTCAAAGAAGAAGGACAAAACCTCAAAGAGGAAAAAGTCCCCCCCATAAGAGAGGAAGGAGAAGTCAGCTGACCCCCCCTAATGACACATCCCGCACCCCCAAGAGAGCTCACAACTACTAGAACTTACTCTTGGTGAAAGGTTTGGTGAATATGTTAGCAACTTGCTCTGCTGTAGGGAAATACTGCAAATCAATGACCTACTCCTGAATGAGCTCTTGGATATAGTGCATATGAATCTTGATGTGTTTGGTCCATTGGTGGTGGACTAGGTTCTTCGAGATTACAATAGCACTCTGATTGTCGCAATGTAGAACTGTTGACCATGGAGTGGTGAATCCAAATTCTATGAGAATCTGCTGGAGCTAAATGGTCTCAGTTGCTACGTTAACAGCACCTCGATACTCAGCCTCAGTCAAAGAGAGAGCAATAGAATGTTGCTTCTTTCTCTGCCAACAAATGGGGCCCGAACCAAGGTGAAAACTATAACCAGAAGTAGACTTATGATCATCAAGATCGCCAGCCCAATCAGAGTCTGTGTAACCAACCAAGCAAAGTCCTGTGCCTACTGCATAGTGAATCCCATAGTGATGTGTACCCTCGATGTAATGAAGGATGCATTTTGCGGCTTTCCAATGAAGCTCCTGTGGTTCCTGCATGAAGTGGGAAACCATGCAAACTGCAAATGAAATATTAGGGCGTGTATGGGTCAAGTAGATGAGACTAGCCACAAGCTGATGATACAAAGTGGCATCAACTAGTGGAGAAGAACACTGAGCCTCAAGCTTGACTCTTGAAAGAAAGGGAGTCGGGGCAGGCTTACAATCAGCCATATGAAAGCATGCAAGTAGATCAAGAGCATACTTGGGCTGCGAGAGTGTAATCTCAGAAGGGGACTGTAAAATCTCTATCCCAAGAAAGTAGTGCAAAAGACCCAAGTTAGTCATAGAAAATCTATCATGCAAAGCAAATTTGACCCTGCTAATGATGGATGTAGTACTCCCTGTAATGATCAAGTCATCAACATAGAGCACAAGTATCAAGTGAGAGTCATCCTGTCGCAAAATGTAGACATTCGGATCAGAATGACACCTGGTGAACCTTGTGGAGAGAAGAAAGGAATCCATCTTGGCGTACCAAGCCCTGGGGGCCTGCTTAAGGCCATAGAGAGATTTCCATAGTCTGCAAACCAAGGAAGTATCCTGGATGAAACCCTGTGGCTGCTCCATATAAATCTCCTCATCAAGATCACCATGAAGAAAAGAACTCTTCACATCCATCTGATGTACAGCCCAACCATGAGCTGCAACAATAGCAAGTGTCAAATGAATGGAGTTCATCTTGGCTACGGGTGCAAAGGTCTTAGTATAGTCAACACCTGCAACCTAAGAGAAACCCTTCACAACAAGCCGAGCCTTATACTTATCCACACTACCATCCACTGCAAACTTGGTCTAATAGATCCACTTACATCGAACCATCTTTCTCCCCTTAGGGAGATGGACTAAATCCCATGTGTTGTTCCTCATCAAGGAACTATACTCTTCCTCCATAGCATGGTCCCACTCAGGAACCCCTGATGCTTCCCTAAATGTCTGTGGATCAGAAGCGGTAGCAATGAATGCATGTGGTAGATCTTGATGTTGTGATCGAGTTCTCCGTGTATCTGAAGGATCCCCAACAAGAGAACCCGTGGACTCAAGTGTCTATCAAGCCCAACGAGGTCTAGGTGGAGGTGGAGAATGAGGCTCTTCAACTACAAGTGGACCCTACTAAGGTGTAACCCTACAAGTCAGAGTTGAAGGAGTCTCATCATCTGAATCACTAACATGACTATCCACAATGGAGGAAGGTGGAGGAGGTAGAGAGGCTAAGCTAGGAGAGCTTTCCTCAAAGTGAACACTCCTCTCAATGAACACCTCATGTGTCTCAAGATCCATCAATCTATATGCCTTAACACCCTCAAGATATCCAACAAATATGCAAGGCCGACTCTGAGGTTCCAATGCCTTGCATTTCTGTGGAGGTATGCGAGCCCATGTTGGACACCCAAAGACTCTGAAATGTCTCACAATCGGTTTCCTACCAGCCCAAGCCTCAAAAGGAGTAATACCTTGCAAAGCTTTGTGAGGAACCCAATTCTAGATGTGTGTGGCATAACTGATAGCCTCTGCCCAAAAAGCGAGATCAAGAGAATGTGCATGTATCATACAACTGGCCATTTCTTTGAGAGTTCTATTCTTGCATTCTGCAACTTCATTCTACTATGGAGTGTATGCGACAGAATGCTGAAGATCAATCCCCTCAAATGTACAAAAATCCTCAAGTCTTTTGTTCACATATTCCCTTCCATTATCTGTACGAAGAATCTTGACCACTTTCCCTTATTGCTTCTCCACACGAGTCTTGAAGTCCCAAAATCTGTCAAATAATTCACTCTTATGAATAAGAAAGTAGACCCAAGTGAAGCGGGAGTAGTCATCAATGAAGGTGCTGGAAATGGACCTACTACATCGTTGTGAACAAGTTGAAGAACTTCCAAAGCTCTTCAAGCTTTCACCTTATCAAAATTCTCCTCGGGATGCTTGTCCATGGAACAACCTGAACATACACCCTCTAAAAAACTAATTCGAGGTAGACCTGTGACCATGTCTTTAGTGCTGACTACTAAAGATAGCGGTAGTTGAGGTGACCAAACCACTCATGCCATAGCTTACTTTTTGAATTTGAATGAGTAAGCAAGGCCCTAGAAGGTGAACTTGGCACAAAGTGGGAGAATGAATAAAGCCTTGACTTGTCCCACTGCTACCAAGGCATCATCATCAAGTTCCTTTACCACAACTAAATCTGGTGTAAACTCAACCTTTTTCCCATTCCCATAGTGAGTGATTTGGTAGATAGAGAGAAGGTTAGTAGACAAGTTAGGAACATAGAGAAAATTCTCAAATGTTCCATCATCCATGTCAACTGAACCTTTCCCTTCAACCTCTACTTGTGTATCATCACCTATGTAAATGTGAGGTACTTTAGATGGCTCTAATGAAGAAAACTGCTCCTTTGTAGAACCCATATGATATGAAGCACCCGAGTCAAGTATCCATTGCTGTGAAGAACCTATTGTAGCCACAAATGCTTGCCCTTTTCCCTTAGAATGTGAGGAAGAGGAAGGAGAGGAATCCTTCTTTGTGTAGGCAGATGGCAAGTTGATGTTGTTTTTCTTAAGATTATTAGTTAACTCATCAAGTTCCTTTGCATGGCATCTATGCTCATCATGACCATACTTCTTGCAATATGCACAAGTTGGTTTATCCTTCTTAGGTGGTGTCCCCTTCTTGGAAGAGGATGAAAAATCACCTTGTGATGGAGAGGATGATTGACCTTTTTCCTGCTGTGGCTTAGACTTGGAGTGCTTCTTCTTCTTCTTAGAATCTTTGCCTTGACTTCCTTGATTCCCTTGATTAGCCACCAAAGCCTTGGACTTTGAAGACTTGAGAAGGCCCATGTTCAACAACTTAGATTGTTCCAATATCAACATTTCTGTGAAAGCATCAAATGAAGGCATAACATAGGAACTCCCCATTGTCAAACGATGAGCTTGGAAGCTAGACACAAATGCTACATATTCTGGTGCAAGCTTGTCCAACAAGTTGAATATCGACTGAGCATCCTTTTTGTCAATTCCACAATCCTTAAGCTTTGCTCTTAGCTCATTTGCTTTGGTGACATAATCTTGGATTGTATCAAAACTCTTGGGATCCAAGTTGGTGAGCTCATTGTCAATTTTGTAACCTCTGATTTCATCAACTTGACCATACAATTTCTGAAACATATCCCAAGCCTCTTTGATTGTTGTACACTTCTCAATGTGAAAAATGAGGTCATCTAATACATACTTGCACAAAGTTCCAAGAGCCATGCAATTCTTTGTGAACCATTCTAATTGAGCATTAGGATTAGCCTTAGGATCAGGTGGTGCTACTATTGTTCCATCTATGTAATGCGTGAGACCCTTTTCCATTAATTTACTCCATACTTTAATTTTCCATGATGCATAATTATGTGGAGTTAAAGGTGGAAATTTATGAGGACTCATTGCTCCAAAAATGGAAGAGCACAAAGAGAGGCACAATCACACAAGACACCCCCCCAAATTCACTCAATCAAAGAACCCCCCCAAAAGTGATGATTTGGCACTTTATAATTAGTGCGTATACAATGGGCCACTTGCAAAAAATGGCAAAGTGGACTTCTGATTACAATTTTACAACTACCTCAATAAGGCCAAAAGAGACTCAAACTAATAATGCAAGAGATCTAAACTAAGATCCAAGCACTTTACAAGTACCTAATAGGCCAAATAAGACCAATATCTGAAAGTACAACTTCCACTCAAAATCTTTGAAATCTGATCATAGATTATGAAAGTAGACAAAAAAGCATGCACTTTCAAAAAAAATGGGACCTAAAAAGGAGGTCGTAAGAGCTCAAATGAGGCCTTTGAAGTTGCAGAATTGAGGATTAGACAGGTACAGTTGAGAGAATCCAAAAATTCTAAAAAACCTATGCACCAAAATCAGAAAATAACCACACCACTGCGAAGATCACAAAATTTTAGCCCATTTCAAAAAAAAAATTGCACCAAAAAAGGAGCAAAATTGAGCAAGATATGGCCTTTCAAAGTTGAACTGCAAAACTGAAAAGCTCAATGAAGAGGGGGTCAAAAAATTTCAAAAGTCTGCTGATGTGGCGCTGATGTCAGCAAATGATGGGCTTAAATTTGACACCCATCTGGCTGTCACAAAAACTTCACCCCCTATGTGGCATCTGTACTGTACAGACAGGTTGATGTGGCAAAAAAAGGTGACATGGCGGTCTATGTCAGCTTTGCGTGGCAGGTGACATGGTTGTGTCTGCATCTGCTCTGTGTGGCAGGGTCTGCATGGGAGTCAACAACCGGTGCCTAAGGAGCCTCTGGTATCGGATGTACCGCTAGTGCTGGTGATGGAGGTTGGTCACCAGGGGGAGCCGTCGGTGCCTAGTAGGGTTGCGCAGGCGGCGGGGCAGGTGGCCTGCATGGGCAGCGGCAGGGCAAGCTGCTGGGCGAGGTGGCAAAGGGTGCAGCGGTAGGGCAGCATGGGGGAGGCCGGGAGATCTGGGTGCTAGTGCCGGTTGAAGCCTGGAAAAAGGTGCCGCCGAGTGCAGGTACAGTGGCAGGGGCTGTAGGTACAGAGATCACGGGGGGGGGGGGGGGGTCTGCAGACCCCCCAAAAAACAATATTTTAAAAAAAAAAAATTTCCTTTTTTTTTTTTGGAAAATAAATTTTTTTTAAAAAAAAATCCGTACAATAATAGCCAAAATGGGCAAAAAAAAATTTCTCACCAAAATAGGTTGACTTTATAGTCTAAATTCATGGGAATGGCCTTTCGGATTCAACCGTGGTGTCCAAATCACTGTACGACGTCCCCAAAAATTGAAGATCCCCATATCCAAAAATTGAAGCCTCCAAAATGTCTCCAAAAAACTAATCAATGAAGCCCTATAGGCTCTGATACCATGTAGGATTTTGCCAAGATCAAGGGCACAATGAAAAGCATAAAAAGAGAGACAATAGAATGAAAAGAACAAAATTGTATTCTCATCAATATGCAAATGATCAACTGGATTAACCAATACAATGAATATAGGCCTGCTTATATAGGCAAGGCCATATGGATGTATGAGCACACAATTATGGCATGTGGCTCAATGAGAAACAAGGGTAGCTAAAAAATATTAGGGGTAGGTAGGAGAAATATAATAATATTCCACAAGAGGTGGATGACCCACCGAATGTGGAGTGTAATAGCAAAATAAGACCACAAAAGGTGGAATTTCTCCTACAAGCTCTATCCCTATGTGCACACTTCCCTAAGTGTCTCAAATCCAAACTACGAAGAGATGCATTATCCTAAGTTAACTTAAGTAAAATGTAATAATATCCAAAATGAATATTTATTTACACTAATAGTGTTCCACTTACATAATGTAGACTATAGTTTATACATGTATTTTTGTGTGATCTTGAAATTAAATGATGTTATATTGATGTATGCTTTCACACATGTACTTTTATGAGTTCTTGCAATTGGATAATGTTATGTTATTATTGGAAATAATGTAATGAATGTATTTTAAAAAGAATAATTTCCATTATTAGTAAATATAGATTTTTTTCTCTAGGGTATTTTGGTGGGCATTATAGAAATAGAACCTCTCCCATGGATCACATAGGCTTTGTAATGTCCAAATATTACTATTTCACCATCATATCTTTACTAAGCCACTGCCCAAGGATAGATTTGAGTACTTGAGACAAAAATTGGGTGTTGTCTCACCCTCCTTCTGTACTTAAAGCATTGATTTGAGATATATGGTTCAGGGCGAGCATATTGTATCTATACTTACTACCTTGAACCTCATGTATAGTCTCAAGGGTAGATCTAAATTTTTGTAAGAAGTATTGGCACTTATTTTTAAATTGTAATAATGATTCATCTAGCTTATAGGAAACATAGGCCAAGAAGTTGTAAAGGTAATTTCTAATTTATTGGAAATTCCATTCATTGCTATAGAAAATCAAAGGGGACGTTCATGTACACTTGATAATCAGTTGTATGTCCCTTGGCCATTGTTTTCAAAGGGAGAGAAAGAAATCCCCATGTGTGTTCACATCAATTCCAAAGGGGGAGATTGTTGGCATTATTGTCATTGATTTCAATCAATGTTACAGGGATGTGAAGAGGTTGCAAAGAAGGAGGTAACAAGTAATGTGCATAAAATGAACGTTATGCTATACAAATACACAAATATTGTAGATTGCAGACAAATATGGGTTATAGAGTACAAGTCAGTGTTAGTGCTAATCTATATATCCTACATTGTGCACTAGACCAATCGGGTTGGATTCATGGGGACTGTAGATTCAAATAGGTTAATTCATGGTAGTTCAACCAGTATGAAGGTTCGACTTGATAACCTATGTCACTCTTCAAGCTATTGCATTTGATTGGTATGGTCAAGTTGGATTCAAGTGGTCCCCATCTATCTAGATGTACATAAATGTACATGTGTCGACATTTCTTTCTCATGTTGAGAGTGTGTTTGTGTGGGTCCCATGGTGTGTTCATGAGTAGGGGAGTGACCGTGCGGGATAACTCCTATGTAAAGGAAATGATGTTTCCCTTATCCTGCAACATGTTGGTTGAGTATTGAAAGTCATGCAGGACAAGAGTTTCATGGAGGTTGAAGACCCCCAGCTATCCTATGATGTAATGAACAAGGACTTAAGGCCTTAATGGATAACACTATTCAAAGGAGCTCAAAGAAGATAGATGCTCTCTCTTATCCCACAATGTCAATAGTGACCAAAAAGTGTCACATGGGACAGGCAACTAAAGGGAAGTTTGCAGACTCCCTTATCACACACAGGCTTGTTGGCATTATGTTGTCATTGATGTCAACTGGTAAGAAGAGGATGTCAACTAGTAGTGTGGATAGTGAAGCCAACCAGTAACCAAGTTAGGGTCATCGGTTTACATGTTAGTGTTGGGAAAGAAGGAACCAGTTAGTGAGTATGCATGTTAATGCTAGACAAGCATGGTAGAGAAAAGACTGGTGAGTGATGTGAACCAGCAAGCATGTGACCAGTAGAGCTTGATGGTATGATGAAAGAATAAATATCTAGTAGATTACTAAGAGGGGGGGTGAATCAGTAAACTAAGAAACTGATAAAAACTTCCCAAACTGAAATTCAATCACACAAAGTAAACTTTCACTGTCCAGATCAATACTCATAAGAATACTCAAGATCAACCGGTTAACTGTTATAACAACTTAGTAGTAAACAACTTCAATCTTGTAAACATCCAAATACTTAATCATATATCAACATATTTTATCTCTCAATGCTTCCAGTTATCATGCGTTATCCGAAGTTAATCAAATCAACAAATAAGATCATAACCACAAAAACATTCACCACATGACATAAATGTTTATACGTGGAAAACCCAAATAGGTAAAAAGCATGGTGAGATGAGACTCACAAGATAGCTATCTAAAATATTCTGAAGTTTTTCCTGTTAGGAGCCAAGCTGGTTAAAGATTTGTACACTAAGTCATGTTAAGAATTGATCCTATTAGGAATCACCCGGTTAAGGGATTTACAAAATGCCTTGATGAAAAGAAAATACCCTATTAGGAGTAACCTCAGTAGAGGATTTGAGAATCCAAGCTGATGGCTCACCTTGTTAGAGGATTTAAGAAGTAACCAAACATGTTAGAGCTTACTTGGTTAGGGGATTTCAATTCTATTGTAATTGTTAGAAAACAATAGGTTTTCTCGGTCTATCTGAATAGCACTATATTTGCTTGATCAGATCCTTTTAAACTTCAATTTTCTTTTACACAAACTGCAGATCTATTCTCCGGTTAGGCAACCACATACTCAACTGATTTCAGCCAATACTTTGCCAACAACTTTACAAACAACTTCATTGACCTTAAATATAAATCACTTAGGTCAGTAACACAAAAAAAACCTAATTCTTTCATAGAGATTACAAACAAATTGGTTCAAGTGTGACCGTTGGATTTAAATAGAAATCTGTACACATTCTTCAAGAAAATTCCAACCACTCAATGATCACCACTTCATCGGACTTTGTAACTCATCACGCGCTATGCATTAGATGCAATCCACTTTTCTCATTCCATAGACAATCAAACAAACACGCCAAAACAATTCGAACTTATCCTCATACAATGATCACATGTGTCACCATCATTATCACTCATCATCAGATAATAAACCAATAAACTTGATCGGTTAGGGTTTAACAAAAACAACTGGTAGGGTTTACCGGTTACATTGCAGAGAAAGGGTTTTACCTTATACACCGATTTACCAGTTCAACTCATAAAATTACATACTGATTTACAACATCTTCCTCAAAGCTCTTCCTACTAATTACAAGACAATATCAATAACAACAACAATATCAACAATATCATAAATACCATTACTAGTTGAATTGACATCAATGACAACATAAAATATCATTAATGCAATCTTCATGCAAATGCCAACAATCTCCTCATTTGGCATTGATGGCAATACAAATATCAACACCTCTTATTGCTATTTTGATTGGTGAATAGGAATCCTGGTTTACATTACCAAGTATTCACCATGCTCTATCTATCTTTAGCCTATCACTGGTTTCCCTTTGCCAATCACATAATTATTTTCCTAACCAAATAATTCTTCTCTCCATTTGACAACAATGCCAAATTAAAAATAAAACATGTAATTGCAAATTTTCACTGTGCATCAACAACATACTACAACTTGATGCTCCCCTTGTAGAATACATCCACTTCTTCATCAATCCATGTAAAATTCTACAAGTGACTCAGGGACTAATGCAATCAGCATCATGCTCAACTAACTTCATGAAGAGGGACAACCCCTAGTTGTCTTCTAAGACACTCAAATGTAGTCCTAGGCAGAGGTTTGGTAAACATATCTGCAAGCTGCTCCTTAGTAGAAACATACTCTAAGATAACATATTTACTTTGAACTTTTTCCCTCAAAAAGTGATACTTCAATTCAATGTGCTTGGTGTCAGCGTGCAAAACATGATTCTTAGAAATATTTAGGGCACTTGTATTATCTGTTGGAATTATGGATGACTTCATCATGTGTTGCATTGGTTTTGTCATTGATGTCAACACTTATCTTTTTGGAGGTCTACATTGTTGATTTGGCACTATGGTTATATTGGTTTATTATGGAACCGACACATTATGGTCGCGACATGGTTAGTGGCTTATGCACAGTCACCGATATATGCTTCACCGACAAGATATATTGTTCACTGGTAGTGATGGTGACTTGTTATCATCTGGAGATCATTTGGTTATGTCAAAGGAATAGATTGGATGTTTGGATTTGGTGTTTTGATTATTGGTCTAATTGGGTTGACATATTTGCCTTTACCGGCATATAAGTCTAGGTTATGGACTAGTACAAGATATCATATTCCATATTAGCACAACACATTTTGGAAATGGTTTATTGATTGAATAATGTATTTAGCCAACATATTGTATCACACCAAGACTTATTTTGTAATTGATTTAATTGTAATATCTTTAGTGAGCCAATCTCATGTTAAGGTCCTAGGTTTTGTATAAATGATTGTAACATCTTATTGAAGATCATTGAAGAGAGAAAATAAGCAAATCCTTGTGCGAATCACACATATATTATCTGAAGGTTGAAGGAAAGGTTATGAAGATGTTTGACACTCATGGTCAGAGCTTAAACCGGTACTGAATTTAGCATTGCAGATCTTATTTTGAAGCAGTACATTGTTATTGGATTTAACCATCCAATTGTAGTCAGTGTGGCTCCCTTTTGTGATTGAGTAGTGAGCTCTAGGTGGTTGGCCATTCCGCATGTGAAGACCCCACTATTGTATACACTTACTATCTATAGTAGTATCATCTGATTGTAGGTAAGGTTTCCCACCGTGGTTTTTCCCCTTACAAGGTTTCCACGTCAAAATCTTTGTGTCATGTGTTGTGGATGTTGTTTCTCTTTCTATTTCATGCATTAAGCTATACTAACACTATTATAACTATTAATCTATTTTACTGGCACTATGTTTTAAGTTGGAATAATTAGTTTTGGGTTATAATCTATTGACAACTGATTCACCCCCCCCCCCCTCTATTTTCCTTCCTGGTTCCTCACAATTGGTATAAGAACTAAATTCTCTTTTTGCAGAAGCCTAACAACATGAGGAGATCCTATGGCAGTAAATATTTTTAGGAAGGACAGTCCTAAACTTGATGAAACTAACTATGGTATATGGAAGATCAGAATAGAGACACATCTGAACTGCATTGGAAGAGATACATGATATGTTACAAAGAATGGCTATGTTGGTTCTACTCCAAATATCCCTCATCCACCGACATTGGCTAAAGAATTGGAGAATGTTTGCAAAGTAAGAGAAGCACTTCTGAGCATATTATCATATCAACAAATCATGGGATTATCAGATAGATCTACTACAAAATCTATTTGGAATAAACTCGAAACATTGAATTAAGGAGATACCACTGTCAAGATTGCAAAATTTGAATGTTACCAAGCCAGGTATGAAAATTTAAAAATGTAAGAAGATGAAAGAATTTTTGCATTTATGGAAAGAGTTAATGAAATTGTTTTAGGAATATAATGTTGTGGAGGATCTTTAAGAGAAGATGAAATTATTTCTAAAGTTTTAATAGCTTTTCCACCGGCTTACAAAATGAAAGTAACTGCTATTAATGAGTTGAGAACAATCTAATACATCAGTTTCTAGAGATACCTTGGAAAAATTTCAACATTTGAGCTTGAAGAATTTGGTCCTGTTGCTACAGTCAAAACCAATATAGCTTTCCAAGCATCATCATCAACATCATCATCATCATCATATGACAAAACTAATTGGAAAGAACTTTATGCAAAAGAATGTGAAGATATGAGAAGAGAAAATGAAGAACTTGAAGCACTATTTGCAAGGAAGATGCCCAAAGGTCCAGTAGGAAGTAAGTTTGAAGGTAAAGAACCTTTCAAATGTTTTAATTGCAATAAAGTTGGTCATATGGTGTCTAGGTGTCCTAATAGACATGCAAGATTAAGGGAGGAAGCAAAAAGAACATATAAGCCTAACCCTGAATGTCAAAGATACAGATTTAAGAAAAACAGAGATAAGTCATGTTACTATGCATATGAAGGTGTTACAGATGATTCAGATGAAGATCCAGTAGATAGTGGATGGAAATTTGTTGCAATAAAAGAAGATCTATCGACACCTACTATCAAACTGGTAGAGCACACACTAGCAACAAAAATTGAAGAAAAGGATGAATGGATCATAGATAGTGAATGCTAACATAATATGACTGGTAATAAAAGCAAATTCTTATCATTACAAGAAATTGATGGAGGTCTAGTAAGATTTGGAGATGACAAAGCTTGTTTAATCAAAGGAAGAGGCACTATATCTTTGGATGGTAAGCATAATACTGACAATGTTTATTATGTAGAAGTTTTAAAGCATAATCTTTTGAGTGTTGGTTAGTTAGTGGAAAAATGATTTCAGTTACAATTCAAGAATGGAAAATACAAAATCATGAATAGACCTGGATTGGAGATTGCAACCGATAATCAGACTAAAGGTAATATCTTTCATTTGAATACCAGTGATAAGACATGCTTGATTGCACACATTGATGAAATTTGGTTATGGCATAAAAGACTCTGTCATGTGAATTTTGATTGCATTATAAAGATCAGTTCAACTAAAGCATTAAGGGATTTACCTAGGATTGTGAAACTTGATAATTTGGTATGTAAGGAATGTCAAATTGGAAAGCAAGTTAGAATAGCATTTAAGAGCATTTATAAGAAATCCAATAATATTCTTGATTTAATTCATATTGATTTATGTGGTCTAGCAAGAACAAGAAGTCTTCAAGGTCATAAATACTTTATGCTAATAATTGATGATTATTCTAGAATGTGTTGGGTTACTTTTCTCGTGGAAAAATCATAAGCTTTTGGAAGATTCAAGATATACAAGGCAATGGTAGAGAATAAAACTAGCAATAAAATCAAATGTTTAAAATCTAATCAAGGAGGAGAATGGAATCAAAAGACAACTATCAACACCCCAGACACCCTAGTAGAATGCAGTTGCAGAAAGAAAGAATAGAACTATACTGGATGCAATGAGAACCACGATGATGGAATAAAATCTACTTCATGTGTACTAGAGAGAAGCAATAAATACAATGGTTTATACTTTCAATAGAGTTCACATCAAAAGTGAAACCGAGAAGACCCCTTATGAACTATGGTTTGGTCAAACTCCTACTCTTAAGTATTTCAGAATATTTGGAAGAAAATGTTATATTAGGAGAGATGAGTTTATTGGAAAATTTGATCCTAGAAGTAATAAAGGAATATTTATTGGTTATTCAACTAGAAACAAGGCATATAGATGTTATAATAAAAGACTAGAGAAAATCATTGAGAGTACTAATGTGAAGATAGATGAACATTTTAGAGGAGATTCAAGATCTGTAGAACCGGCAGTAGAAATGATTATTAATGAACCAACACAGATTGCACCGGTACATAGTGAAGACCAAATCACATCGGCATTGTCAGAAAACTCAACTGTAACTGAAGAACAATAGCCTGTAAGTGGAAATCAGAATAAACCAAGGTATCTAAGATTGAATCATTCAGAGAATAAAATAATTGGAAATAAAAATTAAGGTGTTATGACTAGAGGAACATTGGCAAATGAAGAGGTGTGTTTAATTTCTCAAGTTGAACCAGCATCAGTTATTGAAGCATGTCAAGATAAACATTGGATAAAAGCGATGGAAGATGAATTAGAACAAATTGAAAACAATAATACTTGGATATAAGTGATAGTTCTGATACTAAATGTAAGTATAGATCCAATAGCCAACAAGATGAGAGCGGGGGGGTGAATCATACAAACTTAATCTTCCATAAAAACATCAGATTCATCCTCGGTAACATATACTTCAATAATATAACCAAAACTGTTAAACATGCAAACTCAAAAGCATATAAACATCATAAACCTCATAACACCAAATTTAATGTGGAAACCCAAATAGGGAAAAACAACTATGGGATTTTGGACCCACTAAGAAATATACTCTTTTAGAGTATGCTCGGTTAAAAGCAAATCCTGTTAAAGATTACAAACACATTGCTAGATGTGACTCGATTAAGGGATTTCCCTCAGATCTGTTAGGATCCTCACCTTGTTAAAAGTGACCTTGTTAAAGGATTTCAAACACTCAATCAGAATGTCACCTTGCTAGAGGGTTTTACAAATAAGACTATTAAGTCCACTCAATTAAGAGATTTTCTATCGCTTTCAGAAAATAACAGTAATAAAAATCTATCTGCAACTTCACATCTAAAATGCTAAAGCAGATTCTTATTTTCTCAATACAATCTAGACATAAAACTAATATTGTCCATCTGCTGGGCTTCTATACTCTTTTATTCAAACAGGTCTTCAAGCTTCTATGCTCGGTAATCACTATGTAGCATCCATGTGCATACACTTGCCCGCATCCATTGTTTATCAATAGTTCCCTATTTATAAACAATTAGCTAGCTATTTAATCTCCTTGATCGCATTTCCCATGATCAATCATAGCCATCAGATCTTCAATCTTGTCTAGGTTCAATGCATCTTTCGATCTAAAAACATTTTACCCTGCGTAGGAACTTGCATATATTTCTTGGAACTTGTGCCAGGGTATTGTGGTTCAATCTATGTTATAGATCTTCATGTCGACTTTCCATTGCCTTAGATTCATTAACAAACTTCATGCATGGCATACGAATCATTTAATCAGTTCCAGCTCATCAGCTTCCTTCGTTAAATATCGCATGTAACCATTTAATGCATTCTGTTATAGCTCAGTTACAACTTGGTTATAACTCGATAAATACTAAACTTCACTCGGTAGTCATTTAGCCTTCATTAACCGATAGCGATAACCTTAGGGTTTACCGACTAGGTTCCTTAGGGTTTACTGACTAGGTTCTTTGCTTGGTAACATAGTATAGTATTAAACTTTCAATTTACAACATATGTATGATGTTAAAACAATCTAAACATCATGATCTCATCATTGTCTGACTCAGTAATAGTTGCCCATTGAATACCTTATTCATCTTCTTATCGACATCTTTATATTCTTCAAATCATACTTCTCAAGATATGGCAACATCATACTAAATTAGAAAATCAATTTCTTGACATCAATGACAAAATAATAATATCAAGATAGTAAACATCCTTAATCAGTTATATCCATAATCATCAACAACCTTCTCAATATCCTTATTGAAATGCCAACAATCTTTCATTGTCTATTATAATGTTATATTGCAACCAATCTCCCCCTTTGGCATTGATGGCAAAACCAATTGATTTGACCTTAAAAGATTCGGATTGCTGTGATTCTGAAATGCTGAAATGCTCTCCCCCATACATTAGACTTCTCCTCTTTTCTTCAATCTTCTTTCCAATCTATAGTCTTCTCAGTTTTCTTCCCCTTAAATTGGTCTTCTCCCCCTTTGACAACAATGCCAAAAAGTAGAGAACTAAAACATAATTTCTTCCTGTATGAAGTGATTTCCTGCTATTGTGTATCAACTGAGTCTCAGTCAGAGCATTTTGTCTTTAATTCATGTTCCCTATATTGTTTCCTGTAATATTTCCTGTACACCTTTAGAAAACACCCTAAACTGTGTAATGCAGCATCAATTCCTAAAAGATATTCGATAGAGTCATCAGATTGATGCTTTCACCGAGCTCGGTCAGTGAGTAGAAGATAGGGGTAGGACCCCTAACTTACTTCTGAGATATTCAAAAGTGTCCCTTGGTAGTGGCTTGGTGAAGATATCTGCAATTTGTTCCTTTGTGCTAACATACTCCAACACTACTTTCTTCTCTTGAGCTTCTTCTCTAAGATAATGATATTTGATAGGGATGTGCTTTGTCTTAGAGTGCATAACAGGATTTTTTGAAATATTAATGACACTAGTATTGTCATAGAATATAGTTATTGGCTCAGTAACTTTCTCATTTATACCTTCCAATAGTTGTTTGATCCATGCAATGTTGGTACAATTCAATGCTGTAGCAATTTATTCAGCTTCTGCTATTGATTGTGAAACACATCCTTGTTTCTTGCTAAGCCAACTCACTAGTCTTTCTCCTAAAAAGAAAGCTCCTCCACTTGTGCTTTTTTTGTCATCAATGTTGCCTACCCAATCAGCATCAGTATAGACTTTTAAATCAAAATCATTTCCTTTCTGATATACTAAGCCATAATCCTTAGTGCCTTTCAAGTATCTAAAGATTCTTCTGATTGTTGTCATGTGTGTTTCCTTAGGATCTGCAGAGAATCTTGCAACTATACCTACTGCATGTGCTATGTCTAGTCTATTGTGAACAACATATTGTAGTTTTCCAATCATGAATCAGTAAAGTGTCTCATCAACAGATGCAGATTCATCATTCTTTGATAATTTATAGTTGGTAGTCATAGGAGTACTTATTGGTTTTGAATCCTCCATTCCAAATTTCTTCAAGATTTCCTTTATGTACTTGGATTGAGTAATGAAAATTTCATTTTTCATTTGCAGTATCTATAAACCTATAAAATACTTTATCTCACCGATTAATGACATCTCAAATTCTTTGCTCATTTCATTTCCAAAGTTCTTGCATAAAAATTCATTTCCACAAAATATAATATCATCAACAAATATGGTTGAGATCAGTATTCCATTTTCATCATTCTTCATGTACATATTGTTGTTCTCACTTGTCCTTATAAAACCAATCTTAATCAAATAAGAGTGCAATCTTTCATACCATGCTCTAGGTGCTTGTTTCAAACCATATAAAGCTTTGTTCAATTTACATACCTGATCTTTATTATTGTCTTCAACAAATCCTTTAGGTTGTTCAATAAAAACTTCTTCTAATATTCCATTCAGAAAAGTAGATTTGACATCCATTTGATATACCTTGAAGTTTTTGAAGGCAGCATAGGCCAACAATGTTCTTACTCCTTCAAGTCTAGCAACAAGTGCAAAAGTTTCACCATAATCAATTCCTTCTTCTTGAGCATAACCTTTGCAAACTAGTCTTGCTTTGTTTCGAATGACCTCTCATTTTTCATTCAACTTGTTTCTGAAAATCCACTTGTACCGATTACATTTTTATCCTTTGGTCTTGGGATTAGTGTCCATGTGTCATTCTTCTTGATTTGATCAATCTCTTCTGTCATAGCATTTATCCAATCTTCACTGTTAAATGGCTTTTTCACCATTCTCGGTTCAAATTCAGATATCAGACATGTGTTATGTCTCAGTTTGTTCCTTGTCATCACTGGATCATCTTTATCTCCTATAATCTGACTTGGTGCATGATGTCTTTTGACATGCTTGGCTAATACAGACTCAATAGGCTCTTTATGATCTTCTTCATTACTCGGTAAGTGGATATTCTCTTCATTTTCTTCAATAGTCTTCTCGGTAAGACTTCTCGGTTGAACATAGACAAATTCATCATAGTCTTCTGGTTCCTTGGAATTTCCTTCATCATTTCTTTCTGGAAATTCATCAATTTTCACATTTACACTTTCTACTATTTTGTTAGATGATTTGATCAGACATTTAAATGCTTTTCTTCTAGAAGAATAACCTAGAAATGTTCCTTCTTCACTTTTCTGATCAAACTTGCCATTTCTATCATCTTTGTGAACATAGCATTTACTTCCAAAGATTTTAAAATAACTTACATTTGGTTTCTTATCATACCAAATTTCATATGGTGTCTTCAAAGTACCTTTCTTCAATTGTACTTGGTTCAGGGTGTAAACTGTTGTGCTTATTGCTTCTCTCCAAAATGTTTGTGGCACCTTCTTTTCAATCATCAGCGTTCTAGCACAATCCACAATAGATCTATTTCTTCTCTTAGCTATTCCATTCTACTATGGAGTTCTTGGTGCAGAGACTTGTCTTTTAATACCATGATCATTGTAGAATAAGTTGAATTCATCAGATGTGAACTCTCCTCCTCTATCTGATCTAAGACATTTCAGTTGTCTTCCTGTTTCATTTTCAACTCTTTCCTTGTACCATTTAAACATTTGAAAAGCTTCTAATTTTTCTTTTAAAAATATTACTGACATCATCCTTGAATAGTCATCCACAAATAATATGAAATATTTATCACCATAATGACTTTGAACTTTCATAGGACCACAAAGATCAGTGTGCACTAGATCTAAAATTCCTTTAGAAGTGTAAGACTTACTTGTAAAGCTTGATCTTGTCATCTTACCCATCTGGCATCCTTGGCACATAGCATTCTCAGGTTTTTCAAGACTCGGTAGACCTCTTACTCGGTGCTTCTTACTTATTTTGATCATATTATCAAAATTTACATGACAAAACCTTTTATGCCATAACCAGGTATCATCTATCTTTGCATACAAACACTTGTTATGAGTTGAGTCAAGGTGAAATGTGTTACCTTTTGTTTTTGTCTTGATAGCAGCTAATTTTCCATTTTTGTCATGAACTTTGACAATTTCTTTCTGAAATTCTATTTGGTAACCTGTGTTGTTTAGCTGTGCTACACTCAACAAATTCTATTTCAAACCTTCAACCCTATAAACATCATTGCATCTTGCATTGCCAAGAAGTGTTATAGATCCTTTACCTTTCACCGAACATGGTGCATCATTACCAAATCTAACATAGCCTCCATCATAATCTTCTAATATAACAAACTTGTGTTTATCTCCTGTCATATGATGTGAGCATCCACTATCTATGATCCAAGAATCATTAGTGTTTATGTGAGATATTAGGGCTTTTTCTTCATACCTTTCTTCATCTGATCCATCTTTGATAGCCACATAAACTACTTCCTCTATATCAGTATCATCTGATTTATCATCATCGAATTCCTCATCAACTATTAAGCATGTCTTTCTAACTCTTCTTTTGAAATCTCAGTGTCCTCTGTAATTATTATCTTCCTGTCTGTCATCTCAGTAATCTCTCCTTTCACTAGAATCTTTGTTAGGATAGTTAGAGGCCATATGTCCTATCTTATCACAATTGAAACATTTCAAAGGTAGTTTTCCTTTATACTTACCTTTGCCTCTTGGTAACCTTTTGGCTAATAGTGCTTCAAACTCATCTTGCTTTTTGATTTCCTCATACAGTTTGTGTACTTCTTCCATGTTCTAACGAAATCTTTCACTTGCTCCACTATGATCTCCTTCAGAGTACTTATACTTTCTTTCATTGAAATCTTTAGATTCATCAAGATGAAAAGAACTAAATGCAGATTCAACTTTATTTACCGAAGATCCACTGTTATCAAAGTTACTTAACTCAAATGCATGTAGCTTACCAATAGTAGCATCTAAATAAACTAGCATATTAGGTATAGACCTCAATTCATTGATTGCAGAGACTTAGATTGCATAAGTTGGTAGAAGGGTACTTAATAACTCACTTGTTATATCCTTTTCTTCAATATCTCCACCTGCTCCTTTGATTTGATTGACAATCTCCTTTAGTCTTGTATTGTATTGGGTTATGTTCTCACCTTCATTCATCCTCATAGATTCAAGTTGTCCTCTTAGACTATCTACTTTTTCTCTCTGAACATGTTCATCTCCTCCATATACTGATATGAGCTTATCCCACATAGCCTTTGCATCATTGCAGCCTTCTAGATCGTTAAACTCTGAATCGGTCAATGCAGATGTTATTTCAATCATTGCTTAAATATGTTCTTGCTTTGCCTTTATGTCTTCCATAGTCAATGGATAGGTGCTCGGTGTAACAAAATCATTCTCTAGATAGTATACATCATATTCTCCAACTCCTGATAGATGCAGCTTCATCCTTTTCTGCCATGTAGAGAAACTTAACTTGTTTAGCTTCGGTGCATCCCTCTTATACATCTTTGGATCTTTAACTAAAGTGCCTTTAAAATTTTCTTCCAGAGTCGAAAGCTCTGATACCAATTGATAGTTCTGATACTAAATGTAAGTATAGATCCAATAGACAACAAGATGAGAGGGGGGGGGGTGAATCATACAAACTTAATCTTCCATAAAAACATCAGATTCATCCTCGGTAACATATACTTCAATAATATAACCAAAACTATTAAACATGCAAACTCAAAAGCATATAAACATCATAAACCTCATAACACCAAATTTAACATGGAAACCCATATAGGGAAAAACCACTGTGGGATTTCAGACCCACTAAGAAATATACTCTTCTAGAGTATGCTCGGTTAAAAGAAAATCCTATTAAAGATTACAAACATATTGCTAGATGTGACCCAGTTAAGGGATTTCCCTCAAATATTTTAAGATCTTCACCTTGTTAGAAGTGACCTTGTTAAAGGATTTCAAACACTCAATCAGAATGTCACCTTGCTAGAGGGTTTTACAAATAAGACTATTAAGTCCACCCGGTTAAGAGATTTTCTGTCACTTTCACAAAATAATAGTAATAAAAATCTATCTGCAACTTCACATCTAAAATGCTAAAGCAGATTCTTATTTGCTCAATACAATCTAGACATAGAACTAATCTTGTCCATCTGCTGGGCTTCTATACTCTATTATTCAAATAGGTCTTCAAGCTTCTGTGCTCGGTAATCACTATGTAGCATCCCTGTGCATACACTTTCCCATATCCATTGTTTATCAACAATTCTCTATTTATAAACAATTAGCTAACCGCTTAATCTCCTTGATCACATTTCCCATGATCAATCATAGCCATCAGATCTTCAATCTTGTCTAGGTTCAATGCATCTTTCGATCTAAAATTTTTTTACCCCACCTAGGAACTTGCATATATTTCTTGGAACTTGTGCCAAGGTATTGCGGTTCAATCTGCGCTGTAGATCTTCATGTCGACTTTCCATTGCCTTAGATTCATTAACAAACTTCATGCATGACATACCAATCATTTAATCAGTTCCAGCTCATCAACTTCCTTCATTAAATATCTCATGTAACCATTTAATGCATTCTGTTATAGCTCAGTTACAACTCGGTTATAACTCGGTAGATACTAAACTTCACTTGGTAGTCATTCCGCCTTCATTAACTGATAGCGATAACCTTAGGGTTTACCGACTAGGTTCTTTGCTTGGTAACATAGTATAGTATTAACCTTCCAATTTACAACATATGTATGATGTTAAAACAATCTAAACATCATGATCTCATCATTGTCTGACTCGATAATAGTTGCCCATTGAATACCTTATTCATCTTCGTATCCATCATAATCTTTCCTGTGTCTTTTACTAACATCTTTATATTCTTCAATTCATACTTCTCAAGATATGGCAACATCATACTAAATTAGAAAATCAATTTCTTGACATCAATGACAATATAATAATATCAAGATAGTAAACATCCTTAATTAGTTATATCCATAATCATCAACAACCTTCTCAATATCCTTATTGAAATGCCAACAATCTTTCATTGTCTGTTATAATGCTATATTGCCAACAATTAGTTCCCCATCCTAAAGACAAAAATGTAATAGGAAGTAAATGGGTATTTAGAATTAAACTTAATAAGGATGGTGAATTAATCCGAAACAAAGCAAGATTAGTTTGTAAAGGTTATTCTCATAAAGAAGGAATTGATTATAATGAAACCTTTGCACCGGTAGCTACAATTGAAGCAATTGGACTATTTCTTGCATTTGCAGCTCATAAGAACTATAAAGTTTATTAGATGGATGTAAAATATGCATTTTTGAATGAAGATCTTGAAGAAGAATTTTACATTGAACAACTTGATTTAATGAATCGGCAGTAAAAAAGATTTAATGGTATCCTAAGAATGACAATTTTGATTTATGTGCATATACAGATGCAAATTGGGTTGGAGATGTAGATGACATAAAGAGTACCACTGGCAGTGTATTATTTCTTGGTAGAAGGTTAATTTCATGGATCAATAAGAAGCAGACTTGTACATCATTATCTACATTAGAATCAGAATATGTTGCAACAACAACTAATTGCACTCAGGCATTATGGATGAGGCAAATGTTGAAGGAAATAAAGGTAAAATGCAAAGAACTGATAATTATTTATTGTGATAATTCAACAGCAATTGATATATCAAATAATCCCATATTTCACTCTTAAACAAAGCATGTTTCTATTAAGTACAATTTTATAAAGAGAATGTTGAAGAAAATGAAGTGAGATTGGTTTATGTGAATACTAAAGAGCAAATTCCAGATATTTTACAAAGCCTTTTCCTAAGGAAACATTTGAATATCTTAGAGAGCAGCTTTGGGTAATTTCCCCACCGGTAGAGACTTGAATGGTGAAGATTGGCATTAAACCGATAGGGACTAACATAAAAATATTTTTCGGCTTTGATGAAGGAGAGGTACTACTCAGGGGGAGTAGTTAGTTGTATGTTATGTTTTTATTCTTAACTGCTTTGGCATTTGATGTGAAAGGGGGAGAGATGTCTATGGAAAAAAATTGTACTTTGGGGAGAGATGAATATTCTACTTGGAGAGATGTATTTTGGTTTTGATTTCTGGTATTGATCTATTTTGGGAGATTGTTGGTTTTCAAAATTTTGTTTTTGGCACTTAGATGCTTTTCCATCTAATGTTTCCATCAATGCCAAAGGGGGAGATTGTTGGTATTATGGATGACTTCATCATGTGTTGCATTGGTTTTGTCATTGATGTCAACACTTATCTTTCTAGAGGTCTACATTGTTGATTTGGCACTATGGTTATATTGGTTTATTATTGAACCAACACACTATGGTTCTGACATGGTTAGTGGCTTATGCACAGTCACCGGTATATGCTTCACTGACAGGATATATTGTTCACCGGTAGTGATGATGACTTTTTATCATCTAGAGATCATTTGGTTATGTCGAAGACATGGATTGGATGTTTGGATTTGGTGTTTTGATTATTGGTCTAATCAAGTTGACATATTTGCCTTTACCAACATATAGGTCTAGGTTATGGACAGGTACAAGATATCATATTCTAGATCAACATGACACATTTTGGAAATAGTTTATTGATTGGATAATGTATTGAACTAACATATTGTATCGCATCAAGACTTATTTTGTAATTGATTTAATTGTAATATCTTTAGTGAGTCAACCTCATGTTAAGGTCTTAGGTTTTGTATAAATGATTGTAAGATCTTATTGTAGATCATATTATGAGTGTGTACGAATATTGAAGATCATTGAAGAGCAAAAAATAAGCAGATCCTTGTGCAAATCACGCAGATATTATCTAAAGGGTGAAGGAAAGGTTATGAAAGTGTTTGGCACTCAGGTTAGAGCTTAAACAGTACTGAATCCTGCATTGCAGATGCTATTCTGAAGCAATACATTGTTATTGGATTTAACCATCTAATTGTAGTCAGTGTGACTCCCTTTTGTGATTGAGCAGTGAGCTCTAGGCGGTTGGCCTTTCTGCATGTGCAAAATCCATTATTGTATACACTTACTATCTGTAGTAGTATCATATGATTGTGGGTAAGGTTTCCCACCATGGTTTTTCCCCTTATAGGGTTTCCATGTCAAAATCTTCATGTCATGTGTTGCAGATGTTGTTTTTCTTTCTATTTCATGCATTAAGTTATACCAGTATTAATATAACCATTAATCTATTTTACCGGCATTAAGTTTCTTTTACTGACACTATGTTTTAAGTTGGAATAACTGGTTTTGGGTTGTAATTTATTGACAACTGATTCACCCCTCCCCTCTTAGTTGTCCTTCACGATTCCTAACATTATCACATAAAATATTTATAGGTTGTGAGATTTTCATCAGTAATACATTTGGCCTAAAATTCTGATGAAGGTTCTTGACAGAGAAGGTATATTGTGACCAAATTTATTTTTTTTTTAGAAAATGCTCGCATTCATCAGAATTCTGATGATAATTTAACATTTGGTTTTGACGGAGAAGGAATTGCCAATGAAATTAGTGTTTTTTTAAAAAAGTGTCTGCATTCGTTGAAATTCCGATGACCGTGGGCATTACATAAAAAAAAAGAAGAAAAAAGACCAAGTCATTTGATAAACATTGATCCCACCTCTTCGTCTCGTCAACCTCTTCCATATTCACAAAAAAAATGGGCATTGCAAGGAGGGAAACAGTTCTGGATTGCGGTGCTACCAAGATTCGGTTGAAGAAAAAAGGTAGGGTAATCAACCAATTCATTCACAAGATGTTTTCTTGAAGAAAAAAAAATTATGTTTGTGACAATGTGTCAAATTTTCTTTATGTAGTGATAAAATTGTTTGAATTTTACAGAGGAGGTTGCATTCGTGTTGGTTGATGATCAAGTTTCATCCTTCTTATAATGAATTTTCTTGCTAATATTTTTTTCCCTAGCTCATATTCATTGTCTGGTAGAAAAAGAGATAAATAAGATTGATTTGGATGGTTCATCAAATGAAATGATCAATTATCTTTTTTATAGGCATAACCTCTTAGGGAAAACCCTAATTAAGGAGCAGGATGACCTAAACCTACATGATCAAATAGGGAAGAACCACATATTGTGCCACTCTTGTATCCGACATCCATTGGAAGTGACCTAAACGTAGGCTCTAGCTGAGGAGCTTACCTTGGAAATGGATGCTAGTATATATGGTTGTGACAGAAACTCCCTGCTACAGGACCATGAGACCACTATGTAGTGATCAAGTGCCATTTTTTGTCAATGTTTTAGAAGGGAGGATAAGCGTACCGTGATAGGAAGGTGGTATAAAATGGAAGCTAAGAGGTATACACTTATGAGGTGTTGGTTAGGATAAGATAGGGAGGTAAGTGATGAAGGATGTAATGGTGAAAGAGTAAGTTAGGATATGTTAGGGGTTTGGAAGGTAGGAAAGTGAATGGGGGGAGATAAAAGGATGTGAAGGATTGAATGGGGCTAGGTAGGTGAGGTAAAAGTAAATGTGTATGAGGTTAAGGTTTATGATAGGATGTAGGAAAGTGAAGGAGGTTAAGAGAGGGGATATGAAAGGTATATGGAAGGTAATAATGATAGGAAGTGAGGTAAAGGTTATGAGGTGTGGGTTAGAAAATAGGGTGTAGGAAATGGAAGGAAGGGTCATCCATGTTGTAGTGCTTGAAGAGGAGCACATTCACATGAGGGACAAGAAGAGTCATTTCATGTTGTAGTGTACCTCCTTAAACCTTCCACCAACACCAAACTCAATACCAAAATCTTTCCCAATCTCGCTAATGGACTAACTCAACTCACTATCAAATTGTGACAGTCAATGCAAGGTTTAGGACAATAGTAATTAGGATCTTCTAATTATGGTGGGGCCTATCCAAGATAGGGTTATATGAGACAGGGGTAAGTTCAATAGTGATGTGTATTAGATTGTCATCAAAGTTTCCTATTAGTGTTACTTTGTATCAACATTAACCACTTATTTTCATTTCATTATAATCAGTTTGTTATTCCTTACAAGAATTTGCAGTATTACCATAATTTGCATTACCTGAATCCGATTGTATTATGTATTCTTGATATTATGTTTAGATATATATATTTATATGTTATGTCTGGCAGTAACTATTGGTATTTTGGATATGTTTGATATGGTTTTGTCATTGATGTCAACACCTGTCATCACTTGTCAACCTTATCAACACTTGGAGATCTTTGGTTATGTTCACCATCAAGTCAAGTGACTTATGCATAGTCACTAGTATTTGGTTCACCAGCAGGTTATATTGTTCAGTGACACTTGGAATGACTTGGAGACTACCTGGTTATGTCGAAGAAATTATTTGATCACTTGGTTTTGGCAATTTGGTTATTGGACTATTCGAGTTTGCATATTTGTTGTTACCGGCAAATACGTCCAGGTTATGCACCGGCAAGCATATCTATTCTAGATCAGCACGACATGTTATGGAGATGATTTATTATTATTGTAAATGCATTGAGCCGACATGATGCATCACTTATTGATTTATTTGTAATTGATTTTATTGTAATATCTTTTAGTGAGTTGACCTATTCAATTGGTCTTAGGTTATGGTATAAATGTAAGATCTCATTTATGAGATTAATATGTGAAAAAAAGTATTATAATAGGATATATGAAAAAATAAGAAGAGCTATACACGCAGACATCATTTGAAGGTTGAAGGAAGGTTTTTGTGAAGGCAGTCAGAACTTAAATGGTACTGAATCTAGCATATGAAGATGCTATTTTGTGCAGTACATTATCATTGGATTTAACCATCCAATTGTAGTCAGTGTGACTCTCATTTTGTGATTGAGTAGTGACCTCTAGGAAGCTGGTCTTTCTACATGTGCAGACTCCATATTGTACACACATACTATCTGTAGTAGTATCATTTGATTTTGGGTAAGGCTTCCCACCATGGTTTTTCCCCTTACAAGGTTTCCACATACAAATATTTGTGTTATGTGTTGTGGATGTTATTGTCTTTCTATTTCACACATTAATCTTTACCAGTACTGCAATTAACTGATAAAACTATCTATCGACATAAAGTTTGGTTTATTGACATTAAGCATTAAGTTTTGGCTAAGTTAATTTTGGTTGAATTTATTAGACAACTGATTCACCCCCCCTCTCAGTTGTCTCTGGGACCTAACAATTGGTATCAAATCCTAGTCCTCTTTTTGCAGAAGTTTAACAACTTGAGGAGATCCAATGTCTTCTAACTATTTCAGGAAGGAAGTCCAAAACTTGGTGGAACTAACTATGGCATATGAAAGATCAGGATGGATACACATTTGAATTGCATTGGAAAGTACATATGGGATGTTACAAAGAATGGTTATACTACTACTACTCAAGGTCAACCTAATCCACCTAACTTGGCTAAAGATGAGGAAAACGATTGCAAGGCAAGAGAAGCACTTTTGAGCGCATTGTCAGATCAGTAAGTCATGGGATTATCAGACAGATCTACTGCTAAAGCTGTTTAGGACAAATTGGAAACATTGAATGAAGGAGATTCCATAGTCAAAATTGCAAAACTTGAATGCTTCCGGGTCAGGTATGAAAATCTGAAAAATGGAAGAAGATGAAAGAATTTCTGCTTTTATGGAAAGAGTAAATGAGATTGTTTTGGGTATACAATGTTGTGGAGGAACCTTAAGTGAAGATGAGATTGTTTCTAAATTTTTAAGAGATTTTCCATCGGCATATAAAATGAAAGTTACTACTATAAATGAATTAAGAACAATGCCTAATGCATCAGTATCTAGAGACACCTCAGTTGGAAAACTTTCAGCTTTTGAACTTGAGGAATTTGGGCTTGTTGCTACTATTAAGACAACTCTAGCTTTCAAAGCATCATCATCAACAACAACATCATCATCATCATCTAAGAAATCTGATTGGAAAGCCTTTTATGCAAGAGAACTTGAAGAAAGCAGGAGAGAAAATGAAGAACTATTTGCAAGGAAAATGCCTAAAGGTCCAATTGGAAGTAAGTATGAAGGTAAAGCACCCTTTAAATGTTTTAACTATAATAAGATTGGTCATATGGCTTCTAGATGTCTTGATAAACATGCAAGACTAAGAGAAGAAGCTAAAAGAACATATAAGCCTAACCCTGATTATCAGAGATACAAGTTTAAGAAGAATAGAGACAAATCTTGTTATTATGTTGATGAAGGAGTCACTAATGATTCTGATGAGGATCTAATAGACAATGGATGGGATTTTTTTGATATAACAGAAGATCAACCGACACCTACTATTCAACCAGTAGAGAAGGCCCTGACAGCTAAAGTTGAAGATAAGGATGAATGGATTATTGATTCAGGATGTTCACATCACATTACTGGTGATAAGAGTAAATTATTAACCTTCTAGGATTACAATGAAGGTCTAGTAAGATTTGGAGATGATAAAGATTGTATGATCAAAGGAAAAGGAACTATATCATTTGATGGTAAGCACAATACTAATAACATTTAATATGTTGAAGGTTTGAAGCATAATATTTTGAGTGTTGGTCAGTTAGTTGAGAAAGGATTTCAGTTACAATTCAAGAATGGTAAATGCAAAATCTTAAACAGAACTAGTTTGGAAATTGCAACCGGTAATTAGACTAGAGGTAATATCTTTCATTTGAACAACAATGAGAAAGCATGTTTGATTTCTCATATTGATGAAAGTTGGTTATGGCATAAGAGACTTTGTCATGTAAATTTTGATTGCATTGTGAAAATCAGTACAACTAAGGCAGTAAGAGATTTACCTAAGATTATTACACCTCACAATCTGGTATGTAAGGAATGTCAATTTAGAAAACAAGTTAGAGAAACTTTCAAGAGTATTCCAGATTAGTCTAACAATGTTCTTGATTTAATTCATACTGATTTAGGTGGTCCAGCAAGAACTAGAAGTATACAAGGAGATAGGTATTTTATGCTAATCGTTGATGACTATTCTAAAATGTGTTGGGTTACTTTTCTCAGGGAGAAATCTGAAGCATTTGGGAAATTCAAACTATTCAAGGTGATGGTAGAGAATGAAACTGGCAAGAAAATCAAATGTTTGAGATCAGATCAAGAAGGTGAATTCACATCTAAGGAATTTAATACATTCTATGACGTGAATGGGATCGAAAGAAAGCTATCAGCACCCCAAACACCCCAGCATAATGGAGTTGTTGAGAGGAAAAACAAAACTATCTTGGATGCAGCCAGAAGTATGATATTAGAAGCAAATCTACCTCATATATACTAGAGAGAAGCGATCAATACAATAGTTTATACATTCAATAAAGTTCACATCAAAGGTGAAACTGGTAAGACCCCTCATGAACTATGGTTTGGAAATACTCCTACTCTTAAATATTTCAGAATATTTGGAAGTAAATGCTATATTAGAAGAGATGAGTATATTGGCAAATTTGATCCTAGAAGTGATGAAGGAATATTTCTTGGTTATTCATCTAAGAGAAAGGCATATAGATGTTTTAACTAGAGATTGCAGAAAATTGTT